>NW_012107475.1:2064551-2125114 GCF_000951045.1 Mandrillus leucophaeus | reverse complement strand
AGTGAGAGAGAAAGTGATCTTTATCAAGTGCTTATGCATTCATTCAACATCATTTTATGGAGCGCCTATTGTGAGCTAGCCCTCCTCTATATAAATAGAAATCCTTGAGCCACGAAGTTCATGAAAAGAGAAGAAAACACTTAACAAATGCCTAAACAAATACAACACATATTATCAGATTCTCCTAAGTGGTATAAAAACATAAAATAGGTCAATAGAAAAGAAAACAACTGCAAGGTACTTGGTAAAATAAGACAAGACAAAATTAAGTAATTTCCTGAAAGCCTTTCCAGAGAAGGTAAGAGATGAAGTATAATCCAACAGGTGAAAAAGAGTCTAGATACTTGAAACTCTGAAAACAGAGTATTTCAGGCCAAGGACACAGCATGGTAAAAAGCCCTGAGACCAACACAATACTGGAGTGTTTCAGGAAAAGGATAATTGGCAACAGTGTGACAGAAGTCACATCCAGTAAGTAAGTTAGTTGGCTGAACAAGATGAGAATAAAAAAGGGGTGAGGAGTCAATTTTTGTGAGGCTCTGCAAATTAGGCCCTGTAAGAAATTTGTATGCTTAACTAAGTGCAAAAAGAGTCCATGCATTAGCACATTTTATTGAAGGCACTTTCACATGGTATGGCAGACTATGCTGCTATGAATAAACCAAGGTGCAACAATTGGTTCTGCTATTCAATATTTGCTCATGGGCAAAGTCTCTACTATCTTAGAGGAAGCTATTACAGAGTGAGAAAGCTTAGCAAATTCCCATGCCAGTCCACCTAGGAATGTCCTCACCCTCTTCCCCAACCCCTGGAGAACAAGAGTCATCCCATGAGAGCTATCCTAAAGGAGTTTTAGACATGACAGCCATGTGTCAGCTTGTCCACACTCATCTAAGAAATAATCAAGATTATTTTCATCTTTTTCCCATCTCTATGGACTTACCTTATCTCTATACTGTTGTATGTACCCTGCAGCCTCACCTCCTGTTATTCTGACCCTTCTAAACGCTGCCACTGTGTGTTAAAGAAGTCTTGATGAGAGATTGGCATATTCCATATCTCCACCTAATTTTTAGAATGACCATTTTATCTCCCTACTCTGCTGGACTGTACCCTGAAGACATTGCTTGGTTTTCAGCTCTCTTTCCTACAGACTATTTTCAATTACCTCCACATCCATTGGAGACAGAGGCACATTTGGTGTTTTCCCTGCCCCTTATTGCTGTTCCCCTGCCTTGTGCAATGACTTCTGCTCCTCTGAGACTCACGCCACCCACTAGACCAGGCTCTCTCTCTATAATTGCTGTCATTTAATGAAATCTGGTTCAAAAGTTTTATTAAGTAGGAAGAGAAGCCTTTACTTTTCAAATATTTGATTATGGATGGTAATTCTTTTTTCTAATTTTTATTATTCTCAGTATATTCAAAATCCACCTACATAAAGTATCCAACACGGCTGATCTCTTAATTATTTTATTTCCTCATTACCAAATTATTTCCCTCATTGAAATCCAGTCTGTCTTCCACATGGTCACAACTGCAGCCTGCATTTGTCAGAAAATTAGGATTTCTCACAGCCCACTCATCCAATTCATTGTTTAATCACACCCACGCCTATGCTCTTCAATCACACAAAGACCCCCAATTCAGTGAGCTCACATTTCCCTCCTATTTATCAGTCCCCTCCTGACTTACTTCATTATTTGGCCCCACATTCCATGGTCCATTATTATAATTTCTCAGTTAAATGTTGATGTTCCTAAAATTAGTTATGATCCCATCCTTTTTTCTTAAAATTTTATCCCTATTTTTTTTCTGATCCACACACATCAAATTCAATAATATCTTTATCCTGATGACCTCAAAATTTATACATTAGGCCCACACTTCTTGCAAGTCTTAGGCACACATATCCAATAGCACTTGTCAGCAAGATTTTATGTCTCATAGACATGATTTTATGTCTCACATTTAACATGTCCCAAATACACTTCTTGTTGTCCCTAAAATTTTCACATGTTTTCAGTTTTCTCTGCTTTTAGAAAATGGCACCATCATTTACTCTGCTACTCAAACTGGTCAGTGAGTCATCATCTTTGCTTCCCTTTCTTTTAGCTCATTTGCTACAGAGCAACACAAGGGAATTTACTGAAGGATACATTGAATTATCTCCCCACTACTACTTGAAATCATCACATAGATTCCCAGTGTGTTTAGAATAACATTCAACTTCATTGCCATGGGTTCTAAAACCTGTTGTTCAACCACTTGCTCTCATCTCGGTAAAAGGCTTCACAACTCACAAAACTGATTAAGTCAAAAGCCAGGCAATCACTCTCAAACTCTCTGTCTTATCCTTTGTAAATGCTGCAAGTTCTCCCCTCAAAATATATACTGATTCCACTAATTTCTTTGTACTGCCCCTGCTAGAATTATGGCTCCTGTAACCTTTATTTCTAATCCGAATTCCTATTGTAACTACCTCTTTTGCTTTCCGTTTCTTTCCCCTACAGTCCATTCTCCATAGAAAGTCATAGCAATCTTGTGAAAATTAAATCTGCTTTTATTATGCATTTGCTTAAAATCCCACAGTGGCTTTTCATTAAAACTGGAATAAAATAAAAACTATTTATCCTGGTCTTCAAGGCCTATTCTCTTTGAGCTTAGCTTCTATTCCCTCTCTTTCTCATTTTATTTCAGGCATTGGCCTTCATTTTGGTCTTCAAACTTGCCAAGTTCGTTTCTAGCTCAAGGTCTTTGCTCTTTGCACTTGCTTTTTATTTATTTATTTTTCTGACAGGGAGGATCTATCCTAAGATCTTCACATGGTTGTTTTCTCATCATTTAAGCCTGTGCTCAAATTTCACCACTTCAAAGAAACCACATATATATAAGTTATCTCTTTCCTCTAAGGTACTTTACATTATTCTACCCTGCTTTGTTTAGTTCACAGCCCTCATCCCATCTGAAGTTTTATTTATCTTTTGATGTACGTGCAATTCTTTCTTCCCCTATTATGACATAAACCTATGAGCATAGAGGAATTAGAGATTATGTTCATTAATTTATCTCAAAGCATAGAAGAAAATGACTGGCAATCAGTTGGTGCTCATGGCGCATATGTTAAATGAATAAAATATTCATCATAAAGGCTTAAAACTTACCTTTCCCTCTTCAACTCCATTTTCTTCTCCTTAAGGTCTAGATATCCTGTTTTCTCCCAGTTTCACAAATACAAAGCAATTTTCCACCTCAAAGCCCTTTACCTGTTGTTCTGTCTGTCTACAAAGCTCTTCAAATGGTCAGCTCTTTTCCTTCCTTTAAGGCTCAAGTTAAATATAAAATTTTTCCTTTAGTTTTATCTAAAGAGAATCTTCTCTGTTATTCTCTATCTCAATATTATATTTATTTTCTCACAGTACTTAAGTCATTTTCAATTGTTTTATTTATGTGTTGGTTTACTATTGGGGGTTTTTGTCTCACTTTTCTAAAATATAACATCCATATGAACTCATTATAATATCTTCCATGCTAATACAATACCTAGCATATAGTAGGCAGTGTCCAGTAAATACTAACTGGATAAATTATTGATAAATTAGTTACTTTTATAACTCAATTTTCTCAATTCTAAATATATTTAACAATATATATAAAGTTGTTTGGGGAATTAATTAAAACAAATCTGGCAAAAATCAGCTTCTTAATATAATTTCATTATTTCAGCTTCCCAATAATTTTTCATGGATTTCTTAAGCTAGGCATCACAGCTCACACTTGTAATCCCAAAACTTTGGGAGGCCGAGGTGAGTGAATCACATGAGGTTGGAAGTTTGAGACCAGTCTGGCCAACATGGTGAAACTTCATCTCTACTAAAAATATACAACTTAGTCGGGTGTGGTGGCGGGTGCCTGTAGTCCCAGCTACTTGGGAGACTGAGGCAGGAGAAGTGCTTGAACCCGGGAGGCAGAGGTTGTAGTGAGCCGAGATTACGCCATTGCACTCCAGCCTGGGAAACAGAGCAAGACTCTGTCTCAAATTAATTAATTAATTAAGACTTAATTTTTCTAGCAATTTTAGGTTCACAGCAAAACTGAGCAGAAGATATTGACATTTCCCATATCTCTCTACCCCTCCCAGAGGCCTAGTCTACCCTACTATCAACATCCAGCACCAAATCAGTACATGTTCACAACGGACGAACCTTCCATGGCATGTCATTACCACTTACAGTCCATAGTTTACATTATAGGCACATTCCTGGTGCTGTCTATGTTATGAGTTTTGACAAATGTATTATGGCATGCATCCACCATTGTAGTATCAGTGCAAAATAGTTTCAATGCCCTAAATATTCTCCATGCTTTTATGTATTCATTTCTTTCTCCACTCTAACTCCTGGCAACCATTAATCTTTTTAGTAGCTCCAGAGTTTTGTCTTTTCCAGAATGTCACATAGCTGGAATGTGGCCTTTTCAGATTGTTTTCTTTCACTTCGTAACAAGCATTTAAGTTTCTTCCATGTATTTTCACAGCTTGATAGCTCATTTCTGTTTTGTGCTGAATAATATTACATAGTGTGAATATACCACAGTTTATTTGTCCACTTACCCACTGGAGAAAATTTTGGTTGCTTCCAAGTCTGGGCTATTATAAATAAAGTTGCTATAAACATCCATGTGCTGGTTTCTGTGTGGACATAAGTTTTTGGTTTATTTGGGTAAATATCAAGGTGGATGATTGCAAGATCATATGGTAAGAGTATGCTTTGTTTTGAAAGAAACTGCCAAACTGTCTTCTAAAGTGGTAGCTCCATTTTCCATTCCCACCAATAAGAAATGAGAGACTGCGTTGCTCCACATTCTTCCTAGCATTTGGTGCCGTCAGTGTTCTGGATTTAGGCCATTCTTATAGGTATACGGTGATGCCTCATTGTTCTAATTTGCAATTCCCTAATGCCATATGATGTCAAGCATTTTTTTCATATGTTTCAATGCAGTCTTATTGGGACTATTTTCATTTGCCATTTAAATTTTTGTAGAGGTTAAATAATGTTCCCAGGTCACATAGCTAAGAAGAGGTAGAGAACAACTAAGAAGAGCCAATAAAATAAGAGGTTTGAACCCAGGTTTTTCGAATTCCACAATAACTACTTTTCCCATTATTTTAGGTTGCTTTCTACACCATAAGATCATTTGGGAGAAAACCATATATGTTGGATTTTTAAACTGAATCAGATGGGAATCAGAAATTAATCTGTTAACTACATCCGAAGCTACATATTTGAGTTTAACATAAATAAAAGAACAATTAGGATCTTGTCGATTTTTATGTACCATTTGATCACATACAAACTTTAGTCCCCAGGAGTACACAAAGTACTGCAAATATGACAGATGTAGTGCCCTTCTACCCAAGAGGTTATCATATCCTTTTGCCTCACTGCTCTTCCTGGCCTGCTAGTCTTTCAAGTAGATAAAACATTTCCATAGGTCATAGTTTATCTACCCTTGTTATCTTAGAAAGGGAAGAAGTCCTGTGATGAAACAGCTTTCTGGTACTGAGTATTCACATTTCAGACATATTCAGGTGTTTCTTTTCCTGATGCTCCCACAACAACTTTTGAATACTTTTACCATAGCATTTATCATATTGAGTAGTAAGTGTTGATGTATATGTAAGCCTTCTGAACTAGACTTGAGCGATTTACTGAGCAAAATGGTTACTTAATTTTGCTTCAAAAGCACCAAACATCCCCTGGCACATAGCAGGCTTACCAATAAAATGACTGCTGAAATGAATTGAATAGAGATGGATTGCTCTGGTCAACCGGGGAAGCCAGGGAAACCTGAACTTGAAGGAAAAAAATTCAGACAGTTAAGTTCCCCTATGAGGCTTGGGCATGATAGTAACAAATCGTCAAGTCACTAACCCATGTGCAGAGGGTTAAGGACTTGAGGAGAATATCATATTCCCTTGCAGCATAGGGGAAAGACTGAGAACACTGGGTTGGTGGAATGGGAAAAAATAAAGCATGTAGGTATAGTAAATTAGCTCTATTGACTTCATACTTTTGTTTCATTTAGGTTACTATTTTCAAATACGGAGTTCATTGTTTTGTTTTGTTTTACTTAAAAGGAACAAAGATCAGCAATTTGTCAACTCCCATGACTAAGCAATAGTACTATTTAACATTTCCCAAGCACTTACCGTGTGCCAAACCCTGTTCTAAATGCTTTACTTAGATTCATTCAATTGTATTCTCCATAACAACTATACGAGGTTAGTAATATTATTTATATTATGAAAAAACTGAGGGAAAGGATGTTAAGGTATTTTTTTCTTTTTTTTTTTTTTTTTGGCCCATAGTCAATAGCCAGTATACAACTCAGCCAGGCTGACTGCTGGACCACTTACCCATCCCTCCCATACTTCCTTGATTAAATAATTCTTAGTGATCATTTCCAAACTCCATATGAATATAAAATTGTAAATAGTTCATTACATAATTAAACACCTGTTGTATGACTTTTTTTTTTTTTTTAATTAACAGGGATTCACCACTGGGCTATATTGTATGCAAAAGTGGTATTAATTATTGAACAATAAAATCAAGACAACTTTATGGAAGAAAATAAGTAGTAAATATATAATACACAAAATTCATTTTCTACATGACAAATCATCTGATTTCTAAATAAGAGCACATCTTTTTAACATAAAGTATTTTAAGAATTTATGAAAACATCATCTGTTAAACTAAACTAATCAGATTTAGGTAGCAACATATGATTATCTAAAAATGCCTTTTCTTCTGTTTGCATTGTTAAATTATAATTGTCTCTATTTTAAATTAAACTATATTCCAAAGTACTTTTTATTTATTTTTCACAGAAACTGACTTGAACACTGGATAAAATATAATAAAAGTTGGTGATTAGTTAGGAGTGTGTGAAGCATATGAGGGATATATGCGTGCAAGAAGTGAAAATGGCAATATAATTGTAAAAGTTATTAGGCTATTTAAATCTTATTAATCTAACTTGTTCTACTAGCCTCCTACCTGTTAATTTGATTTCCTTCAACTATAAGCTAATAAAAAACACTTTTGTCATAGGCAAATAAATTTGTTGATCCCTCTGAGATTAAAAACCTACTTAGATATATGTCTTAAACAGGTTTGCACATCACTAGAAAAAAAAATATGTGTGGTCTGAGTGCATCCTTTTAGTATTTATGGATCTCCACAATGTCAAATATTACTCTTCCCATATTTAATTCTGATAAGTAAGATGCAGTTTTCTTGCTGTGATTCCTATCTCCAGCTACACTGTGTCACAGGATAGTTTTACATCAAGTTATGACTCTCCTTTAAACTCTCTTTCTCTGTTTCACACGCACAAGGATAAATAATAACCTCGCATAAGAAAAGAAAAATGGTACTAGAAGCAATTACTGTATCACATACCAAGTTCAATGAATAATATGATAAAACTCTCCTGGGCAACTTCACTGATTTCTCATATAGTCTTAAATCTCCACATCAGCATTTGCTAGAGGTAAAGTCACTTCATTCCACTGGCATCTGTAATAAGGATTTGTCAGCATTTCTACTATCAACCCCAGTTTTAAGGAACCCAATAACTCATGTATTTTTATCTGCATTGGACTGGGAGTTGGCACAGAATGAATCCAAAATGAAGTTCTGAAAAAGTAAAATATGTTTTAAGGTTGAGGGAATAAAAATGTTTTATTTAAATATAATAAAACTTTTAATAATTTTTAAAGCATATAACTCATGTATCTCTCAGCTTTTATCTAGGGCTCGATTATCTTTTTCATATGTTAACCCTGAGATATCAGTGTCTTACTTATGCTACTTAAAACATAGGGACATTAAAATGTAAATTAATTTTAATGTGATATATATAAAATATCCCCTGGTATTGCAATGATAAGACTAAACTAACCAAAGTATTTACCCAAGCATATATTGAACTCTTACTCTGTCCCAACACTCTTCTAGGTGCTAGGTATACAACACTGAACAATGAAAAACAAATCAAAACAACACAGAAAAATTCCTGCCCTTATGGAACTCCCAATCTAGTGGTGAATTTGAAATACATTCCAATTATACATTATTCTGTATTTATTTACACGTCTACTTTGCTTCATTAATTATCAGAAGTGGAATGTGGAATGTTTTCACAGGCTACGTTTTTGAGAAACAGGGACATGTGTCTTGTTTTAGAGCGCTGTGGTGAATCTCAGAACATAGGATGCTGTAGCCCACAAATCATTTATTTTGAAAAATAGACAGGTATATTCAGGTAACCCCAATCATGTTCTTGAATTTATCCTTATGACTAAGAAACTTGTAAAGTTTATTTGTGGCAATAGCTGAAATTCCAGTTTCTTAAAGATATCAATGCAATACATTTAGAAAATATTACCTAATGGTGCCTTTTTTTTTTTCCTCCTTCGTGAACATAGGGTTCACAAACAAACAAACAAACAAACAAAAAAAACCCTCCTTTTTTTAAAATAGCATTTCTATGGGCCAAATGAAAAAAAAAACCATAATGGTTACAAAAATAATAATCTAAGATTAAAGTAAAATTATGGCAATTGAAACAAAACTGAGTAGTTCATATTTTCCTGAAAATAATTTATAATTTCCTGAAATTTCATAATTTCCTGAAAATAATTTTCCTGAAAATAATTTCCTTCTCTTTTCTGAACAGTGTGTTCAGAGTCTCTATATCTTATCACTGCCCTCTCACTGAGGGCATTAAATCATAACTAGTAAGAGGGCAATCTCGTTTTTATAGGGTATGGAAATCAAGGCAGATATTAAGTTGAATGAAAGTAGAAGACTGACGAATGGGCAACAGAAATGGTGGAACAATTATGCTTTTCAGGAAGGTGAGTTGGTTCATTATAACTATCAGACTTATACCTTAACAAGAATGAAACAAAACAGACCTCAACATCTTGCCCTCCAAGTGTTCAAGAGGTGCTCAGGACAATGCAGAGGGGAGAGTCACATTTTTAAAAGGGAAATTAAGAATGAACGGTATTACTATGGACAGCAATGTTAAGGAGATGGAACAAAGGATAACCCTCTGCCCTTTTTCATTGGGTTAGTTTTGGTTTGGGGGTTTTTGTTTGTTTCCCTTTCTATCTAGACCATGCTTTACTTGAACTTTCCCGGATCTTCACTTGCTGTCCTCTCATCCAAGCACAGAGGATAAACACTTGGAAAGTCTGCTTTACTGGATAGTATAAGGCAGCAAGTCTTAGTTACCTGTTTTAACATTCTTTTCAACCCTGTTTAACATTATTTTTATTTTATTTCAGGCACCTAAACTAAAATTTTTTATTAAATAAAATTTTCATAGGTAAGTTTACTTTCATTATGGGTAAAAGGTGTTTTTCTTGAATGGTGAAAAACACCCAAGAAATATAACTAATACTTAACAAAGAAATACAAGCAGAATAAAGGAAGATTTTCAGCAAAGATAATTTTTTTCTTTCACAGAAAACGTTATCAACTCATTAATAAGCAACACTCTTGGGTAGATTTAGCACACATGAGGTATGATTTGATCAAGGGATGGGGGACAGCTTATAAACACCACGGGAATGATGCCCAGTAGTAACATATGTGTTTGATTGGCATATTTATTGATTTTAATTGACTACCACCACTCCTGCATTTCCGTAGTAACCTATAAGTGAAAACAGCAACTCCAAAGATGATCAATAAATTACCATGATTTTCTAAATTTTTATTTGAAGTTTAACAAGATGCATGTAGATATCTATATCAGAATACCTCTTGTTAAAATATAAATACTTTGGATGTATTCATTCATCCATTCGTCTACCAATTTAGTCATTAATACATTCAGGAAACAAATATTTTTATGTAAATTCTGAATATACATATGTAGACTAGAGGTTCAATTTTTTTTTCTTTAAAGACTAAATAGTAAATATTTTTGGCTTTATAAACTATATAGTCACAACTATTCAATTCTGTCATTATAGTGTGAAAGTAGCCATAGAAGCAGTTAATAAACTGGCAAGCCATCAGAATCAATTTTTAAATAACTCTAAAATCTAATAAAAACTTACAATAACAAGGAAATGCTTAGTGAAGACAAAAACTACAGAATCTTGATAGGAGAGCTCTGTGGCATATTAATTTACCCTGTTGATACTACTTGATACTCCTCAGTTCCACAACAGTCTTGAAGATAGTAGCCCGCATTCCTGATGTAGGTAATACACACCATAAGAAACCATATGGACCTTATTCTTACCAAATTGTAGTTATGTGCTTTAACCTGTGTGGTATCTCCCAGGGGGATGGGCTCAAGGACTTGCCATTGGTTCATCTGCATAGGAGTTTCCCTAAGGCTGAAGCTGCTTCACACGTGGTGTTTTTTGTCAGCATTTAAAGGCAAATACATTATCTGCCACCTGGTGGGTAAGAGGGAAAAGTAGGGGCAAGAAATAGATTCACTTGAAAGCCTGAGACTGCAAGACTAGGAAGGATATATAAGAGCTGGGACAAGCTCCTATATAGTCAAGGGAATCTAGAAGTCCATGCACATAACCAGGGTGGGATGTATGTTCCGAAAGGACGTGAGAAGACCCTAAGCCCTTACCTCTGGCTAGATTCAGGCTCCATGCAAGCAGGAAGGAAGAATAGGTCAGAATTGTAAACTGCCTGGCTAAACAGTAAAGGAGTGCCCCAATATACAACCAAACTACAAAGATGGGAAGTTTGGTTTTGTTTCTTGTTGCTTCATTCCAGGAGTTTAAAGAAATCTCTGTCAAGTTACTAAGGTACTACTAACCTAACAATCACACATTTCAGTGACCACCCAGAACAAAAAATACAGACTTTACAAAATTAGCTTAGCAAGGCCACTAAACAATAAAGAACTATAATAACAAGTAAAAAAAAAAAAAAGAAAAAGAAAAAGAAAAAAAAAAGAAAACCTGGGTGGGTGGAATATCTATAAAGTTGCAATATTGCACTGTTTAAAATGTCCACTTTTTTAACCAAAACAAAGTGAAAAACGCAAACAAACAAGAAAGTACAGCTCATTGATAGGAAAAAAGAAATTAATAGAAACTGGCCTTGAGAGAAACCAGAGCTGCAGAGGAAATTAGAAGGGAAATTCTCTGTGATGAATGAAAACAAAAGCAGAACATATTAAAACTCAATGGATGCAGTAAAAGCAGTCCCTCAAAGGGAATTTATAGCTGTATATATCTACATTAAAAAGGAAGAAAAATCTCAAATAAATAACACAAATTTACACCATAGAAACCTAGAAGAATAAGATCAAACTAAACCTGCAGGTAGGAAGAAAAGAAGAAAGATTACCTTGGAAATAAATAAAAGAGAGAACAGAAAAAAAAAAAATAGAGAGAAGCAATGGAACAAAAATTTGATTATTTGAAAAGGTGAACAAAATTAACAAACATTTAGCTAGACCAATCAAGAAAAAGTAATAGGAAAAAAATCAGATGAAAAAAAGAGGACCTTTGCTACCAACTTTACAGGTATAAAAAGTTTACAAGAGAATCATAGAAATAATTGTACATCACAAATTAGACCACCCTGATGAAATGGACAAATTCCTACAAGGATACTGCTATCAAAACTTCCTGAAATAGAAATAAAAATTTGAATATATCTAGAGAAAATAAAGAGATTGAATCAGTAATCCAGAACCTCCAAAGAAAATCCCAGAACCAAATAGCTTCACTGATGAATTCCATCATCATTTAAAAAGATTTAGCACCAATCCTTCTTAAACTCTTCCAAATAATAAAACATGAGGGAATACCTCCTAGTCCATTCTTTCAGGTCAACACTACGCTGAAAACAAACCGGAAAATATTTCACAAGAAAAGAAAACTACATACAAATGACCCTTAATAATATAGATGTAAAACTTCTCAACAAAAAAATGAAAATCATCTCTTGAACAAAGGGTGTTGGGACAACTAAAAATCTACATGTAAATGAATGAAGTTGATACCTCACATCATATACAAAAAAATTAATACAAAGTTATCAATGACCTAAATGTAAAAGATAAAACTGTAAAACTCTCACAATAAAATATATAGGTAAGTCTTCATGATTTTGGATTTGGCAATGTGTTTTTTTGATATGACACCAAAAATATAATCAACAAAAAACATATAAATTGGACATTATCATAAGTGAAAACTTTTGTGTATGAAAGGACATTGTCAAGCAAATGAAAAGACAACCTAAAGAATGGGAGAAAATATTATGAATCATATAACTGATAATATTCTACTATTCAGAATATATAAAGAACTATTACAACTTAACAAGAAAACAAACAATGCTGTTTAAAAATGGGCACAGAGCTTGAACAGGTATTTCTCCAAAGAAGACATACAGATGTCAACAAGCACACAGGAAGATGCTGAACATCGTTAGTCATTAGGGAAATGCAAATCTAAACCACAATAAGATACCACTTCACATCTACCAGGATGTTTTATAATTTTAAAAATGAAAATAACAAGTTGGTGAGAATATAGAGAAAATGGAACCTTCATACATTTGCTAGTGAGAAGGTAAAATTGTGCAGCTGCTATTAAAAAAAAAATAAATTGGCACCTCCTCAAAAAGTTAAACATGGAATTACCATAGAACTCAGCAATGCTATTCTTAGGTATATATCCCAAAAAGATTAAAAATTGGTGTTTAAACAAAAACTGTGAACCAATGTGCATAGCAGAACTTCTCACAATAGCCAAATTTTGGAGACAAACCAAATGCCAATCCGTGGTTTCATAGATAAACTAAATGATGAATATGCATAAAATGGAATATCATTTAATCATAAAAATATTGAAGTATTGAGGCATGTTATAGCACGGATGAATCTTGAAAATATTATGCTAAGTGAAAGCAGGCAGACACGAAAAGCCACACAGTACATGATTCTAGTCCCCCTGAAATATCCAGAATACGCAAACCATAGAAACAGAAAGCAGATAGGCTACTGCCAGGGTCTCAGGAGTAAAAACAAATGCAAGGTTGGGGGCACAGTAGCTAATACCTGTAATCTCAGTGCTTTGGGAAGCTGTGCAGGGAGAATTGTTTGAGGTCAGGACCCACTTGGGCAACATACCGAGACCCCATCTGTACAAAATAAAAATATTAGCCAGGCCTGGTGGTGTGTGCTTGCCATCCTAGCTACATGGGAGGCTGAAGTGGGAGGACTGCTTGAGCCAGGAGTTTGAGGTTGCAGTCAGCTATGATAGTACCACTACTCTCCAGCTTAGGTGGCAGAGAATGAGATCCTGTCTCAAAACGACAACAAAAACAACAACAACAACAACAACAAAAATGAGTGCAGAATAAATGATTAATGGATACAGAGTTTTCTTTAGGAGTTATGAAAATGATCTGGAACTAGATAGCGGTGATATATGCACAATATTGTGAATGTACTAAAAACCACTAAATTATATACCTTGGCGAAAATGATGAATTTTGCATCATGTAAGTTTTACTTCGATAAAAAATAAAATCCAAAAAACATGTATCTAGCCCTCTGAACTTAGTTTGCCAAACGCTGTACCAAAAAGAAAAAAAATGAGACACGTCATGTGTCCTCAAATTGCTATGATATACTATAAACACAATATAATTATGAGTTATTTATATATGCAATACTCTTACATTACCTGTAAACAACTAGCATAACCATATAATGGAAAATATATGCTATGTTAAAATCTGGACCGAATTATTTAAAACTAGCAAATGCTTAAGATTGTTCTTTATTAGTGCTTATGGACAATTACATTTATTCCATTAATTTGATCAGACAAAACCAGTGCTAATAATAGCTCATTTTTTCCAGTTCTAGTACCATGTACAAGCCGTGTAGTTCTTTGAGAAGGAATCTTCTAGCACAACTTTACTCTCCTATTATTCAACTGTATCACACATATGTTGAGAAACATTATTTTTCCTAAATTCTGTCAACATTCTCCCATCTCTTTTCCTTATTCTTGCTTTTCCTCAACTCTGAAAGTTAAATGAGTAATAGTGTAAATAAAATAATTTTCCCCTTAAGCACAGAAATGAGGGGACTATTGCATCTCTCAATAACCTTCAATTTAAAAAGAAAATTTAGATCTAATTTCTCAAATATTTTATTACATTTTTTCTAAGAGTATGCTTTCTCTTTGCACTTTCAAAGTATCATCCAATAAGTCTGCCTTTACTTTCTTTTTTTCTTGATTACACCCTGTAAAATTAAAAACAAGGTCATACTAGTATCTATTTAATCATTCATTCATTAAAATCTATTTAATAGATATCTAAAATGTTCCAGGTGTTGTTCTATGTCATAAAGATGAAAAGGCTAATAAGACATGACATCTACTCTTAAGAAACCTAATTGTCTCATGAGAGAGATAGAAAAGTAAATAGGTAAGTATATGCCAAGTCATAAGGAAATAGCCTTTGTATTTGGTGTCCAGCCTTGACTATACATTAAAATTAAAATAAATTTTTTACAATTAAAATGCAATTAAAATTACAAAACTGAGGTCTGGGCCTTACCTCCAGAAATTCTGATCTAATGCATCTGGGAACTACCTTAGCATCATTATTTTAAAATGAAACAAAACAAAAAACAACTTCCTACCTGATTATAACGTGCAGTTGGGCCGGCTTCTCAGGAATGTGACCTGTGCCGTGGTACAGGGCCCAACATTTCAAAGGGGTCTGCTTTGGGGTTTTCTGCTCTGCTGGTGTCCTTTTGAAATTCTTAGTACTTGTTCAACAAGAGATCCCTCATTTTCATTTTGCACATGGGATAGAAATTATTTAGCTGGTCAAATATGCAGTCAAGACAGATAACTATTGAGTTAAAGAAGTGGCGTAGATGGAAATACTTTGAAGAGCGAAAATGATTCATGTGGATGATGGAAAGTATAAATAACTCTGTAGGACTTAAGTGAAGAAAAGTGTGGAGCAAGAAAGATAGGGGGATACAAGGACATGAAGGCCTAAGTTAGGAAAAACACTTTACTCCTACAAACTCTGACAAACTATCTAGATATAATTATTGCTGATTACCACTCTTTGAATTCACATCCTGCTTAGAATGGCATTCCATTTCCTAAAATTGTTTTAAAGCATCTACCTAAAACCAAATTTGGTGTAATAAATGAGGTTGGAATTTTTTTCTTCAATATTCTCATTATGTATTTTTCACTACTTAAGGATCGAATAAATTTGAATATATGAAAGAAAGATGGAGCCAGTCAAAAAATGAAGACTTTTGCATCCAAAGATTAGAAGGTGGAGTTTTCAATGACTAGGATTCTATTTCTTTTAATTCACTGAACATTTGGTTTGGAGGCCCTCTGGTGTTAGAAAAGAGATTCCAGTGTTCGCCATCGTCTACTTCTATTTGTTTCTCCAAAACAAATGGAAACATACTGATAGAGAAATGAATTAGAATAAAGAACTGAATACTAACTGGCTTTCTACCCATATCCCACTCAAAAGTTGATCAGACACTGGCAAACCCCTTCAATGTCACTGAATATGCGTGTAAAACAGACACGAAAAAGATCTTGTGCAATGAGAATTATTCATCAATGATCAGTAGTAGTTAGCCACATCTATCTACTGAAAGTGCTTTTCCCTTAATAAATAGTGAGTTTAACCTTCAGTTGTTGTCTTTTGTAAAAAAAAATTGTTTTTTGAGTACCTATCATTTAAAAGAAATACTCTACTTTAAGACAGTGTTACTTCTCTCAAGCACCTATCTAGTTGAGGACAGAGAATCTAGTTGAAGACAGAGAACTTCTACAGAAAAATATAAACAAATACTAAAAGTTTGCATTTAAATGCATAAAGATACATTTTATAGACAAAAGGATCATTAGATGTGAGAGAAGGAAAAGTACAAATGTCCCAAGTCAGTCAGATAAATCATCCCAGAGGAAAAACCATCAGAAAAACGTATGAGTAGAATGAAGTAAATGGAGATAAATGAGTTTCCAAGCAAGAGAAATGAATTGAGAGAGAATATAGAGAAGTTCACCAATACATGGCCTGAAGAAGAGGAATGGTGGCCCATAGGAGAAGATGTTAACAAACATATTAGAAATTCCAGGGGGAAACTAGTAAAGAACACCATTTCTTATGTTTTAATTTGTAGATTACCCTGTGCTCAATAAAAATGATCACTTACTGACAATTCTGTGCCAGGAATGATGTCATATAACTTATGAATTTTTATCTCTAATAGAAACAAACTTCAAGTTATTCATTATTATCCCCACTCCAGTTATGGCAACTCACCTGAAGTAAACCAACTACTAAGTGGCAGGCTCACAATTCAAAATCAGATTTGTACTTCCATTTTTCCATTCAACTCGCAGACCTTACTGAAAGCTTCCTTTCAGTTATATATTAAATTCAGGTACCAATCAGGCAGCTAATTGCAGAAATGGTCTGCTCTTCTGCTAATCATTGGTAGGCTATGTAGTGCATAGATTTGCACGTGTAAGTGAATTCCATTAGAAATATTAGTAAGAGCTTCAAAGTTGTTAAAGTCGAACTTATTGTTTTCCACAGTGTATTATTCTGAGAAATTATGCCCCAAGGTTTAGTTTCAAAAAGTCTTTCTGCACGCTGGGGGCGGTTGCTCACGACTGTAATCCCAGCACTTTGAGAGACCAAGGCGGGTGGATCACTCGAGGTCAGGATCACTGAGACCGGCCTGGTCAACATGGTAAAACCATGTCTCTACTAAAAATACAAAACTTAGCCAGGCATAGTGATGGGTTGCCTGTAATCCCAGCTACTCGGGAGGCTGAGGCAAGAGAGTAGCTTGAACCTGGGGGGCAGAGGTTGCAGTGGCCAAGATCGCTCCATTGCACTGTAGCCTGGGCAACAGAGAGATAAACTGTATTAAAAAAAAAATCGCCGGGCGCGGTGGCTCAAGCCTGTAATCCCAGCACTTTGGGAGGCTGAGACGGGCGGATCACTAGGTCAGGAGATCGAGATCATCCTGGCTAACACGGTGAAACCCCGTCTCTACTAAAAAATACAAAAAACTAGCCGGGCGAGGTGGCGGGCGCCTGTGGTCCCAGCTACTCCGGAGGCTGAGGCAGGAGAATGGCGTAAACCCGGGAGGTGGAGCTTGCAGTGAGCTGAGATCCGGCCACTGCACTCCAGTCTGGGCGACAGAGCCAGACTCAGTCTCAAAAAAAAAAAAAAAAAAAATCATTCTGCAATTAAAAATATTTGGAAATTCTACATACCTATATCCCCTTCAGATATTCGAAATGCACATTAATTTGTTAAAGATTCCGTGAAAACAAAACCTAACAAACGTTGTTTAACCCAGTATCTTCTAAAATCTATTTAAGTACAGGACAGTTCTAGGGTGTGCCTATATGACACGCCTATCAGAACTGTGGAGCACACTGAAATTCTGATGTAAACAAAGAGTAAACACGGAATGCTATTGCTCCAGGGCACAGAAAGTGTGTGCTGCATTTTGAAGGTACTGTTTTGTTTCTCTTCAAGGTCAGGGAGTATCGTATTTGCCAACAACGTAAATTTAAAAGTTAAAAACAGCAAACACAAATTTTGAGTTTTTAAAGACATAAAGCGGTGACATACATGAAAATAAATATTTTAGTGCCTTTGGCTCTAATTATATTTGAATGTTGCATAAAATATTCTTCATATAACATGAAATGTTTTTCAAACAACTATATGGCAAAATCATTTTTCTTTTATTAATTCTCAGATGAAGAAGTGAAAAAATGTTTTGTTTGCTTTTCCAATATGAGTTTACTCAAAGTAGTTAAAATAAATTCATGCATTTTTTTTAATCAATTACTATGTAGAACTAAAGCTAAGAGAGCTCAGAATATAAAATGTATAGGATTCAAGTTAAGAATATTCATTCCAGATTAGGCACCTAATTAATGTCATGATGTACAAACACCTAATAAGAAGTATACCTAATAAAATAATTGACTGATAAGTGGATAAACCAAGGACTTATCTGTTATTGTGGATTTTATGTTAAAGCACTGATTCCAGTAATGCCAGCAAGACAAAATATGTGTGTTTTCTATGAGAGGAAGAAGTCTGTAACTTTCTTTTTGAGTCACAGTGGTGGGGTTAATTGGAGTCAGGATATAGGCTGTCATTAAGAGTATCCAATAAATCTTAAATGAAGAGAAGTAATTAGAAATCAATGTCAAGTACTCAAGTTGTAGTTGAAAACACAGAGATCAGGACCTAAGAATCTGATATTATCAGGAAATGAAGTTAGGTTGCAGGTATCTGACACATTCAGGATTTACTCGTTTTGAATGTTTCATGGATGTCATCTTAAAATCATCATTTCCCAATATGCTTAAAGAACTTGTGAGTCTGACTCAAAGGACATTATATTCTTTTGCTCCCAGATGCTTTTTACCTTCCTTGGAAGCCCATAGTTTATAATTGCTTGTCAAACCAAACAGAATACAGTAAGTTTTAGGACAGAATCACTGAAATAGTGTCAGGAGAAGAAAGAAATGTGCAATAGTGTAAATGTACTGAAACATGTACGTGCTCTCTGAGTGAACTACCACACCATTATTCATGAGGCCAACCATCATCTTAACTCCAAAAGTTATCTCCAAGCCAGAACATTCTCTTGAGTTCTGGAATTACATATCTAACTGCCAACTAGATCAATATATTACAAGAAAATAAAATGCAGTATGTTCAAAATTAAATTCATTCTGTATTAATTCAATTCTGCTTTTATACCTCAATCCCATTTCCAGCCATATTTATCAGAAAGATGTATTCCTAAATTCTGACTTCATAAAGCCCAATTTTCAAACTACGTATTCTTCATTTTTCCCCTATATATCTTTCGAATCTGATTTCTTTCCCCCATCCCTTCAGAAATTTCCATAATTCAGATCTTATCAGCTTGTATTCTTGAAATATTTTTGGCTGTTCTCACCAAATCTTGTCCAGTGAACAACAATTCCATCTTCAATACTAAAAGGGATCTTTAAAACCCCTAACTTGATCATACTGTTCATATACTTAAAATCCTTCAAAATTTCTTTAGTATTGTAAAAATGAAATTCCTTCTGGAAACTTACAAAGGTTTTCTACTTTGTTGTTGCCTATCTGCTCACACTCATCCATCGCCAGTCCCTTACATTTTCTGTGCTGCATCAGTAGTAGACTACTTAAGAGTTATTCATATATCCTAAACTCTTTCACACATATGTGCCTTCCAATATACTTTTCTCCACTATCTGAAATATCTTACATTCCTTCTTCACCTAATAGACTCATATTCCTAAACTAAATATAGCTCAAGGATTGGTGAAAAGTAAGCACTGGCATTGCCTCTACTAGCACCCAACCAAAGTAGTTGTAACGTTATGAGCAAAGATACAAACTCAGAACTTGAAAGTCAGAGTAGCATGGAGTCTTGCTAAAAGTTTGTAGGCACAGAATTCAGATATGTACTAAAAATCATGTTGGAAGGTAACTGGTAAGTTGTAGGCATTCTTGTAAAAACAAACAAACAAACAAACAAAACTGGTGCAGGAGCATGAACCTGGCATCAAAAAGAGCCTCGTTCAATTAGAAAAAAATAAAGCATATTCTGGACTAGTTTTAAGAAGTAAGCTGTATTGGTGGACACAGTGACTCACACCTATAATCCCAGTACTTCAGGAGGCCAAGGTGGGTGGATCACCTGAGGTCAAGAGTCTGAGACCAGCCTGGCCAAAATGGTGAAACCTCATCTCTACTAAAAATACAAGAAATTAGCCAGGCGTGATGGTGGGCACCTGTAATCCCAGCTACTCGGGAGGCTGAGGCACGAGAATTGCTTGAGCCCAGGAGGCAGAGGTTGCAGTGAGCCGAGATCGCACCATTGCACTCCAGCCTGGGCGACAAGAGCAAGACTCCATCTCAAAAAAAAAAAAAAAAAAAAAAAGTAAAGAAAAAGTTGTATTAATAGAGTGAAAAAAAGAGGGTTGGCTGTTGGTAATGAATTATGTTTAAAATAAATGTACTCTTGAAATGGAAAAATTGCAGATACAAAATTCTGTCTGTGGTCTTATTGATACACAGGTAATACCATAGTCGTACTGTCACAGTGTGTTTCCACTGGCAGAGCACGATGGTCAACTTGGTTTACACATGTGGCTGGAATCCATGACTTTTTTGTTACACATTGAAAATATACAGAGTTATAGGCAATTGATAAAGGAATCTTGGTGGGTTGATTTCTTTTTTCACCCATCACTAGATTAATGGCTGAGGCCTCTATAACAAAATACAGATTAACAAGAGCAAAACATACAAATTTACTTAATACAAGTTTTACATGACATGGAAACCTTCCAAAATGAAGACTCTCAAAATGAAGTAAACTTGTGTACTTTTATGCTTAAGTTTGATGAAGAATGGACAGTTATGGGGAAATATGATTTGAGAACAAAAGGGTAGAATCTAACAGTAATAAACTGAGGGAAACTTAGCAGGGACTGTTTGTTCATATTCTTCTCTGTGTCCCTGTGATTTCAAAGATAAGGATGTTCTTTTCTTCCAAGTATAGGGAGGGTACCTCTCAGATGAGGGTCTTATGACCTGCTTTGGGGGAGAAGGGCAAAAGAAAGTGAACTTCCTAGACTTTCTTAATATACCAAGGAGACACATTTGGGGGTAGCATGTCCTGAACCCCATAAAGAACTTTACCTATCATTTTGGAAGAACTGACACTAAATATAAGGCCACAGAAAACCAATAATCCTTGACTGAATAGAGACAGTGCAAGAAATATTTCATTCTTCTCCCAACAAAAGTCCTCGTTCAGAGGTCCATAATCTGTACCAAGTAGTAAATTAGGCAGAAACTTCAACCCATTTCTGGAGAACTACCCATTCTTTTTCTCCTGACCCTGGCAGAAAACTGAAGAAGTAATTGAGTTGAAGTGACTCTAGATTCGCAGAGATTAAGTACTATGTTGAAATCTAGAAGACTAAATAAAAATATGCATCAGCCTAAAATTATTTCCCCAGACTGTTTTCCCTGTTTCTTTTATTTTCCAGCTTTATTGAGGTGTAATTCAGAAATACAATTGCATATATTTAGGGCATATGAAACAATGTTTAGTATTTGTATACATTATGAGATGATTAACACAAAGTTAACTAATATATCCATCACCTCACAGTTAACCTCTTAGTGTGTGTGGCTAGAATAGTTAAGATCTAATCTCTCAACAGGTTTCAAATTTGCAATATACTATCATTAGCGATACTATAATGTCGTAGCTTAGATCTCCAGAACTTACTCATCACACAACTGAAAGTTAGAGGATCAGTAGAATCAATGTAGGGAGATTTCAGACAATACTGCCTGGGTTTCATCAACCTGAATGTCTGAATGTGAGACCTGGACATCAATGTCTAAAAGAAACAGAATCTATCTCTTGTTTACATGGTACTTGGAAGTCTAACCAATGATACAGACAATGAGAAATGATGGAAAGGAAATTACCATGTTAACTAATGTTAAAAAAAAAAAAATCTCAAGATAGAAGGAACCGAGTTTCTGGATTGAATATGCCCAACAAGATTCTGGACCAGTGCTGTTGAATAGAAATATAATGCAACAGACTAGGTGCAGTGGCTCATGCCCCGTAATCCCGGCACTTTGGGAGGCCGCGGAGGGTGGATCAAAGGGTCAGGAGTTCAAGACCAGCCTGGCCAATATGGTGAAACCCTGTCTCTACTAAAAATACAAAAATTAGCCAGGCATGGTGGTGTGCATCTGTAGTCCCAGCTACTCAGGAGGCTGAGGCAGAAGAATCACTTAAACCCTGGAGGCAGAGGTTGCAGTGAGCCAAGATTGTGCCACTACAATCCCGCCTGGGCGACAGAGCGAGATTTTGTCTCAAATAATAATAAAAAAAGGAACTCATAGGTAATCTGTACCTCTTTTTATATTGAGTAGTTTTTTCAGATTGGTAAGAGATTTGGAGGATGAAGTACTGACATTTTCATAGAAAACTGTCAAATAGATTTAAAAACACCCTTACTTAAACCTAGTCTGACAAAAATAAACATATAGAAACAAATTACAAACATAAAGTGGAGAATAGTGTTGTAAACTTTAAACAAGTTAAAATAAAACTGGCTAGCCATAATAAAACCAAAGTTAAACCAATGAAAAAAATACCAAAATTGCTTTCAAGAGGAAATGTGAAAATTTTAAAAATTTAATGTTTCAGTCACTTCACCAGGCAATATATGCATGGAATGAAAATTAGTAAACATACACACTTCATTTAAAAATACTTACTGGCACTAGTCAAGTTAAGGGCCAAAAAACGTGGAAGTTGACTTTATGTATGTATGTATGTTTTTATTTATTTAGAAACAGGGTCTCACTATCTCACCCAGGCTGGAGTGCAGTGGCAAGATCACAGCTCACTAGCCTTGATCTCCCATGCTCAGGTGATATTCCCACTTCAGCCTCTTCAGTAGCTGGGACCACAGGTGCATGTCACAATGCCTGGGTATTTTTTTTTTAATTTATTATTTGTAGTAATAGGGTCTTCCTATGTTGCCCAGGCTGCTCTTGAACTTCAGGTATCAAGCCATCCCAACCACCATGCCCACCCTGGAAGGTGATATTTTAAAAGACCATGAACACTCACTTTAATAAACAAAATTGTCTAAATTTCCCTAAATAAAAAGAAATGTGTCGATATTAAAAGTAATTTCTTAAAGTGTATTATTTAAATGAATTATTAAATAACTGTTATCTGAAATCCAAAGTCTGGTTTGATTTAAGAGATAAGTGTTCTGCTTGATTTAAAAGCACTCTGGTAATCACTAGCTATACTACTTTTAATTTATAAATATCTTCAAAGAACGTGTCAGAGAAAAGTTCAGCCTCATATGAACTTATTAAGTGATTAAAATCAAAATAAATAAATGGAGTACTTAAATTGTAAGAGGCTGGGAAATAGACACTCCAAAAAAAAAAATAAATAAATAAAACCCAAATAGCAGAAAGAAAAATAACAAGAAAATGCCAAAAAAAAAATATATATATAATAATAGTGAAGTACAAAGGAGGAAAGAAGAAGAAAATGGCTAAACAGTAAAGATGTCTTTTAGTAAAAGCAATAATAATAAAAGAAATTTCTTCATCAACCAAATTAAGAAAAAAGGGAAAGAAACTTTAAGCCTCAAAGAATTTTATGTGAGAAAGAGATTCAGTAAATAGAGATTATAAAATTTATACGGTGACATTATGTGAAAATCTATGTTAATAAATTTGAATACCTTGTTATACATCAGTGCACAATATAAAATTGATTCAAAAAGATACAATAAAATGAAAAGGTCAATAAGTATAAAAGAAATTATGCAAGCTACTGAAGCATTTCTTCCAGAGGAAAAAAACACTTTGGAATTTTTATTTTTCACCTAATATAAAACAATAAAACAACCTCATAATCCAAAGACTGCTTTAGACCATAGTAAATGCTCTGAAACCAGTTCATCTTTGTTTAAATGAAGTTAGCATAACACTGATAAAAGAAACTAGCAAAGTAGTTAAATACTGTAACTATTGAGTAGTCACTAGTGAATATATCTAAATATAATGGAGCAAACAAAATATAGCAGTTTGTGAGAATATTTGTTAACCATTACCAATAATAGCTTACTGCTGGAATATAAATATTTTTACTATTTAAAAATTAATTAATACATTAATCAAAATAAGTACAATTAGAATGTTAATGACAATTTCTATAGGTGATCAAGGTATTCAATTGTATTTAGTGCCCATTCTTGAAAAATAATTTTTTGGAAAAGTATAAATAAAAGGTTTTCTTGAGCATAAATCTATTAACTTTGTCAAGAATAATAAAAGAAAATGCTATTAAAACAAGAACAGGCCACTTTGGGAGGCTGAGGTGGGTGGATCACGAGGTCAGGAGTTCAAGATCAGTCTGGCCAAGAGGG
The DNA here is from genome assembly GCF_000951045.1 of Mandrillus leucophaeus. Taxonomy (NCBI): domain Eukaryota; kingdom Metazoa; phylum Chordata; class Mammalia; order Primates; family Cercopithecidae; genus Mandrillus; species Mandrillus leucophaeus. Next base: position 2,100,984 of record NW_012107475.1, on the reverse strand, counting down.
TGAAACCCTGTCCATACTACAAATATGAAAAAAAAAATTAGCTGGGCATGGTGGTAGGCACCTGTAATCCCAGCTGCTCGAGAGGATGAGGCAGAGAATTGCTTGAACCTGGGAGGCGAAGGTTGCAGTGAGCTGAGATCATGCCACTGCACTCCAGCCTGGGCGACAGGTCGAGACTCCACCTCAAAACAAAACAAAAAAAAAACAAACAACAACAACAACAACAACAAAAAACAGGCATGAAGAGTAGTTATCACCAAATGCAATTTGATGATAATTAATGAACAATTAATTGTAAATCTCTTAAATATAGGAGCATTTCCATAAAGTGATTTGATAAAAAAAATTCAAAAATAAGATATTTTTTCTATGTTTATAGCATTAAAAATATTCAATCACAGAAATCGATCCCAGTAAAGTCTATCTGTGTATTCTATTGAAATTGTGATAGTTTCCCTTTAACTTTATTTTAAAATATTACTTTTAAAATTGTATTTGTGTTGTTTCTTCTGAATCTTCATGAGAATTTCATCAGAAAGTTGAGAGGAAGCAAATATTTCACAGTCATAATGAGGATAGCTTTCATTATGGACATCTAGACAGTTCTTTGATTACGGATTTGCAGATAATTTTAATTATTTAAACTCTAAAGCCAAAACCAGAATTTATAATAAGCGGCACCTGTGTTGAAAGAGTGGCTTCAAGATTAAAAAAAAAAAATGGAAAGTATATTATAGAAAAACAGGTTCTTAATGAAGGGAAACTTTATGTTTTGTTTCTTCAGTTTCTGCTTTTCTTTAGATCTGACTCAGGAACATCATATATAGCTCTTCTAAAATATCTGTCCAGCCATGTCTTCAACTTGACAGCTGGCATAGGAGTGCCAGGCCACCTGCCAAGTGAGGAGCTGAGCCATGCTCAAATGCTTTCAAGCAGAATGAAGAGCTAATATTCTTATGGCCTAACTTTTAATAATTTGTGATTATTGGCTGGAACTGATTGGTTGTTCTTACACATTTATCCTAAATTGCTTCAGAAAATGTTTCTTCTTTATTATTTAAGAACATTTCATAAAATCATTTATTATTATGGTGATAAATAAAGGAGTTTTGGGTTTTTTTTCTTAGGTAGCCAATTCTTTGTTAATGAGTTTGACTAAAATTGTAAGCCTTATAATTGTAAAACAATTTTTAAGAGTTTCAAATTTATCAATATTAGAAAACAAAATATATTTAAGTGCTAATTTAGCTGATCATTTAGAAAAGTTTCAGAAAGTATATAAAAAGAAATGCAGAAGTAAAGATTATTACATTATTTGTAAATGATTCCTTTATAATGCATTTATTTTCATTCATAAAAACTGTATTTTTAACTTGATGAGATTTAATGAGAATCTAGTATCATTAACATTTATAAAAATTGATAACTTCTTATATTTCCAGAGCCTACAGATGATACCAAGCTTGTGATTTCAATTATTTTAATAAATACCACCACTGATCTAAACTATATTTTAGGCATTCTAAATAGTCTTCAGTTATTTTGTTCTCAGATAAATTTTTTAAGTTTTATAAATATACATAGCAAAACTCTGATGTCAAAAATGGGAAGGGGTCATATATTTAAGAATATTAGTTGGCAATAAGTTAACTACTAGTATTTTCATTGCATATCAATAACTCATACTACCCCAAATGCTACAGGAAAAATATGCAGAAATTGAACTGGACATGTCAAAAACTAAGCTCCAATTCACAGTCACAAGAAATGACCAACATGAACAATAAGTAATAGATAACCATAAAATAACAGTTGATTGATATTCCACTGACAGGATGGTATTATTTTATTTCTTTTTCAATATCTGTCATTCCAATAAATGTACTTTTACTTCTGTAAAGCTAAGAGCCTTCCTGTCATTGTCTGAGTCCATCTTCCAATTTCCTCCTACTCATTGTGGCTCTTCAAGTCTGAATTCTGCCATCCCTAATTAGTGTTCATGTCAGAAGCCATGGTGCACCACAGGTTATCAAAATTAGAAGTGAGAATACCAGGAAGAACAAGTGAAGAAGCCTCGAAGCTACCATCAGTACAACTCAATGTTTTCAAGAAAAGGCAATACAGGAGATGACTGGTTTGTGAAAATCAAAAACTCCTGGTGATAAGTATCTCCAAATGGGTTCATATATGTTTTCTTGTCTGGAAAACAAATCCTATTTTTATACGTCAAGATACTATTAAAAAATCACTTTCAACTGAACTTTCTATATAGAAAAGGAATAACTATCATAATCTAGGGCTTGTATTTTATTTTTAAACTATTTTTTATTTTAGATTCAGGGGTTACATTGCAGGTTTGTTACATGGATATAGTGAGTGATGCCGAGGTTTGGGCTTCTCATGACCCTGTCAACCAAGAATGTGGTATCCAATAGGAGGTTTTCAAGCCTTTCTTTCCTTCTCTTTTTCTCCCTCCCTCTTTGGAATGTCCAGTATCTATTGTTCCCATCTTGTTTCCATGTGTACCAATGTTTAGCTCCCACTTAAAAGTGAGAACATACAGTATTTGGTTTTCTGTTTCTGTGTTAAATTTCTGTTTATATTTTTATTCTATTTTTAGTTCTTTGAGAAATCTCCAAACTGCTTTCTACAGGGGCTGAACCAATTTGCATTCCCACTAACAACGTAAGCATTCCCTTTTTTCCCCCACCTCACCAGCATCTGTGTGTGTCTGGTTTTTGTTTTGTTTTATTTTGTTTTCACTTTTTTAATAATAGCCATTCTGACTGGTGTGAGATGGCATCTTGCTGTGGTTTTGGTTTGAATTTCTCTGATGATTAGTGACACTGAGCGTTTGTTCATATGCTTTTTGGCCTCTTATATGTCTTCTTATTGAGAAGTGCCAGTTCATGTTCTTTACCCACTTTTTAATGGTGATATTTCCTTTTCTTGTTAAGTTCCTTTTAGATTCTGGATATTAATCCTTCGTTGGATGCATACTTTGCAAATATCTTTTCCATGCAGAACCTCTTTAAGTAGGTCACACATGTCAATTTTTGGTTTTGCTGCAGTTGCTTTTGAGGACTTAGTCATAAATTTTTTGCCAGGGTCTAGAAAAGTATTTCCTAGGTTTTCTCCCAGGATTTTTACAGCTTGTGGCTTTAGATTCAATTTCCTTGATATATCTTCAGTTAATTTTTGTATAGAGTGAAAAGTAGCAGTCCAGTTTCATTCTTGTGCATATGGTTAGCCAGTTTCCCAGAACCATTCATTGAATAAGGTATCCTTTCCCCATTATTGGTTTTTGTCAATTTTGTCAAAGATCAGTTGGTTGTAGGAGTGTAGCCTTATTTCTGAGTTTTCTATTCTCTTCCATTGGTTATGTGTCTATTTTTATACCATTCCCATGCTGTTTTGGTTACTGTAGCTTTGTAGTATTATTTGAAGTCAGGTAGTGTGATGCCTCTGGCTTTTCTCTTTTTGCATAGGGTTGCCTTAGATATTCAGCCTCTTTTTCGTTTCAATATGAATTTTAGAATAGTTTATTTTTCAAATTCTATGAAAAATTACGTTGGTAATTTGACAAGATTAGTGTTGAATCTATAGATTTGCTTTGGGTGGTATGCACAATATAATGATATTGATTCGTCCAACTTAGGAGCATGGAATGAGCATGGAATGCTTTTCCATTTGTTTGTGTCATTTTTCAGTGTGATTTTTGTTGTTGTTGCTGTTGTTTTGTTTTGTCTTTAGTGCTCCTCATGAAGACATTTCACATTTTTCAGTTAGGTGTATTCCTAGGTTCTTTATAATTTTTAAGGCTATTGTAAATGGGATTGCATTCTTGATTTGGGTTTCAGTCTGAATGTTATTGATGTATAAAAATGCAACTGATTTTTGTATGTTAATTTTGTGTTCTGAGATTTTGCTGAAGTCATTTATCAGGTCTATGAGTCCTTGGAGGAATCTTTAGGGTTTTTTAGGTATAGAATCATAAATTCAGTGAAGAGAAATAATTTTAGTTCCTCTTTTCCTATTTGGATGCCTTTATTTCTTTCTGTTGCCTGAATGCTCTGACTAGAACTTCAAGTACAATGTTGAATAGGAGTGAATATCCTTGTCTTGTTCCAGTTCTTTTTTTTTTTTTTTTTTTCTTGAGACGGAGTCTCACTCTGTTGCCCAGGCTGGAGTGCAGTGGCACTATCTCCGCTCACTGCAAGCTCCGCCGCCTTCCGGGTTCACGCCATTCTCCTGCCTCAGCCTCCCGAGTAGCTGGGACTACAGGTGCCCACCACCAGGCCCGGTTAATATTTTGTATTTTTAGTAGAGATGGGGTTTCACCATGATTGCCAGGATGGTCTCAATCTCCTGACCTTGTGATCCTCCCGCCTCGGCCTCCCAAAGTGCTGGGATTACAGGCATGAGCCACTGTGCCCGACATTGTTCCAGTTCTTAAGGGCCATGCTTCCAACCTTTCCCCATTCAGTATGATGTTGGCTGTGGGTTTAGCATTGATGGTTATTCCTTCAATGCCTGGTTTGTTGAATATTTTTATTATGAAATGATGTTGTATTTCACTGAATGCATTTCTGCATCTATTCAGATGACCATATGGTTTTCTCTTAATTATGTTTATGTGGTGAATCACATTTATTTATTTGCATATGTTGAACCATCCTTGCATCCCAGCAATAAAGCCTACTTGATTGTGGTAAACTAATGTTTTGATGTGCTGCTGGATTTGGTTTGGTCGTATTTTGTTGAGAAGTTTTGTGTCCATGTTCATCAAGAATATTGGCCTATAGTTTTCTTCTTTGTTGTATCTTTGCCAGATTTTGATATCAGGATGCTGCTGCTTTATAGAATGAGTTAGGGAAGAGTCCTTCTACCTCAAATTTTCGGAATAGTCTCAGTAGGACCTATACCAACTCTTCTTTGTGCATATAATAGAATTCAGTCGTGAGTCTATCTGGTCCACAGCTTTTTGGGTTGATTAGCAATAATGATTCAATTCCTTTGCTCATTTTTAGTCTGTTCAGGATTTCTGTTTTGTCCTGGTTTAATCTTGGAAGGTTGTGTGTTTCTAGAAATTTACTCAGTTTCTCTAGATTTTCTAGTTTGTGTCCATCGTGATGTTTATAGTAGTCTCAGGATCTTTTGTATTTCTGTGGAATCAGTTGTAATGTCACATTTGCTGTGTTCAGTTGTGCTTAGTTGGATCTTCTCTCTTTTCATTCTTTGTTAATCTAGCTATCAGTATATCAATGTTGTTATCCTTTCAAAGACCTAACTTTTCATTTCATCGATTCTTTGTTTGTTTTCTGGGTCTCAATTCATTTAGTTTTGCTCTGATTATAGTTATTTCTTTTTTATGCTAGCTCTGGATTCCGTTTGTTCTTGTTTTTCTAGTTCCTTTAGGTTGAGATTAGGTTGTTAGAGATATTTCTATCTTCTTGATGTAGGCATTTAGCACCATAAGCTTTCTTCTTATCACTGCTTTTCGTGCATTCCAGAGGTTTTGGTGCACTGTCTATTTTCCTGTTTCAAAGATTTATTTAAATTTCTCCCTTAATTTCATTGTTTGCACAAAAATCACTGAAGAGCAAGTTGTTTAGTTTCTATGTATTTGTGCGGTTTTGAGAGTTGCTCTTGGTGTTGCTTTCTATTTCTATTCTACTGTGCTCTGAGAAGATGCTTGGTGTGATTTCAGTTTTTTTAAAACTTATTGAGACTTGCTTTATGATGGAATTCGTGGTCAATCTTAGAGTATGTTCTGTGTGTAGATGAGAAGAATGTATATTCTGCGGTTTTTGGATGGAAGATTCTGTAGCTGTCTATTAGGTCCAATTGGTCAAGTGCCAAATTTAAGTCCAGAATTTCTTTGTTTTCTGCCTCAATGGTCTGTCTAATTCTGTCAGTGGTGTGTTGAAGTCCTTCACTATTATCGTGTTGCTGTTAAACACTTTTCTTAGGTCTAGAAGTAAGGTTTTATGAATGTGGGAGTTCCAATATTGAATAAATATATATTTAGAGTAGTAAATCTTCTTGTTGAATTTAACCCTTTATCATTATGTAATGCCATTCTTTGTACTTTTGTACTATTGTTGCTTCAAAGTCTACTTTATTTTTTTATCTAATACAAAAATAGCAATCCCTATCCTTTTTTTGTTTTTCACCTGTGTGACAGATCTTTCTCCATCCTTTTATTTTGAGTCTATGGGTGTTATTACATGTGAAATGGTTCTTCTGAAGATAGCAGAAAGATTTATCTTGTTTTTTGTTTCTTTTTAATCCAATCTGGGGCTATGTTTTAAAGCAAAATAAATAGTACACGAGGCTTGTAGAGCAATAGTTTATCCTAATAAGTTTTTTAAATAAACCATGCTTATTATTTACTTTTTTAAACAAAATTCAAGTACATTCTGAGGCAATCTAGAAAAATTCTTTTACTTTCTTCTTTTCTACTTTCTTCTGCAATCTTTGTCAGGAGTGATTTTCATACATACACACACATAAATCTTTCATAAACCATGCAAGCATATTCATATACTTAGTTTCTACAAACTTTATTTACCTCATTTCAGAAACATAACTTTAGAGAATTTCAAAATGTACAAAAATCTAAGTCTTGTTGGCCATAGTGATAATTCTAAGAAAAGTTTCTGATTTTATTCTGTAACTATAGAAAACCTACTGCGATTTGGGAAGATGAGAATAACTTCTTTCTCCCTGAAAAGTATTAGTTAATTACTGGAAATTGTAGTGAATCTTACGAAAATAATGACTGTGTAATATAGTTGAACTCAACTTTCAAGGAAAAAAAAAAAAAGGTGAGGTTTACTAGTTGTGCTGTTCACCAATGTTTCAAGAAAGGAATTTACTGATGTCAGAGTAATATGTCTTAAGGGAGGATTCGGCATAGTGATTTATCATTCATGCTTGTATTAAGAAAAAAAGTCATTTTAAAAAAATGGTATGCTATTAAATTCCTTCAGTTGGTTGTTACTATCTTTCTGCTGATATTTCTATTTTGGTCATTAAAATTGTGGGTAGTTTAATTCACAAGAGAAATATAGTAAGGAAAAAAAACCCTGAAGTTTGAATCAATCAAATGTACTATTTTATTGTGGTTCCAGTAAAAGGCTTAATGGGAAAGCAGACTGTACCTATTAGCTAATCTCCAAACAGCATTTCGTCTCTGAATCTAATTTATTAGACCCTTACATAAATAATCAAGATTTGACTGCTCAAAAGTCATTGCCAACATCTCCATCCATACAAGAGTATCATTCATCATCCCCTTTCCCACCATCCCCATCACACTCTGTGGCAGTGCTATCATCCCTGCTTCTAGGCTTTTAACCTTTAAGTTTTCGTCCACCTTCCTCAATAGTTTTTGCCCTATCTAATGCATCCCCAAGAAGCCTCATACTTAATTTTCAACGTTGCCATCTCTTTCCTCTTTCCTATAAGTACAGTGCCTCTCAAAGCAGACTCTAAAAATAATCACCCATTCAGTAGTACCCATGAACAAATCATATCTCATTTGTTCAAAATGCTCTTGATTACTTCTCTGTTGAACTTTCTTAGAATACTCTACTCGTTCTCCTTTAGGTACTTGAATTGTGAATATGGGTTTTAAAGGGACTGAGGAATCTAAGAAAACACACCTCTGGCTGGGATGAATAGAAAGGTACTGGAATCATAAACAGCGATTGAAAATATTGGCAGAATCAGCACTGTGAGTCCTGAATCAAAGGAGGAGGATTGATGCATGTGGAGCATGATACTATACGTTCAAGAGGCTATATGTCCAGTAAGTAATTGCAAATTTACATCTGAATCTCAGTTCAAGGTTGTAGCTAAAGTTCAGATTATATAAGTGTATATGGTCCTATTGTGATAACATCTTTCTAAAAAATGAGAATGTGAAGGCAAAAATATTTCATTTCCATGTAGTTTGCTAGTGGTTGAGCTGAATTCAAAATTCAGATTTTTCTATTCATTCTTTTACACAAAACTTAATATACTGATCATAATAAAATAGTCTTCAACCATTTTAGTATTGACAATTATAAAATTATCAATTTTATAGTATTGACAATAATGTTTGGAATAAAAATAATATAAAGGCAAAATGAAACTGCTTGTAATTCTTCATCATGGTAGTTAATTTAAATCAGATTTAATAAAGGACAAAGGAAAAAATATGTATATATGAAGTAAAAAACGAGGTTCTGATCACTTACAAGGCTTTTCAAAATTATACCTAATTTTACATCAAAACTCATGACTTTCTTCTTTCTCTACCACCATCAATAGTTTTATATTTGACTAGCTTTGTGGAAGTCTCTGAGAATATGAGAAATAAAATACATTTGAAATAAAACACATTGAGTTAGCAGAGCAAGAATGAAAGAGAGAAATGTAGTACCAGCACAATCCCTGAAATAGAAGAAAAAATATGGCAAGAAAAAGTGTGGTTGTCTGACCAAGCTGATTGTAGGAATGGGGTTGGAGAAGACTTTAGTTTGAATGAGTCACTCTCATCTCACATTTTAACATGTGATTAAGACAGCTGAGAAGGAAAATATTTTTCCTCTTTGTGAGGCTGCAGTTTCTGGGTTTCTAAGACCAAATGCTACGCAACTCTCTACGAACTACGTGCTTGACAGTCCTTCTATGACAATGGAAAGACAAGAATCAGAGGGAAAACTTATTGCAGTGGCAGGTTTGAAGCCTTAGAAAAAAGATGCTTTTGTTGATATTATAGAAGAAGCCACAGAACCACTTAGGGGATAATTCGGTCACTTCTCTCTTTTGTACTGTGTACTTTTCGATTGTCATTGGAAATTTGCTTCCCAGTAAGCCTTCCATATCTGTGGGCTGTGACACGAAAGCTTTACAAGCTTAAGCAAGTAAACTGGATACTGTAATACCCTCCACAAAGTGCTGTGAAAATAAAAAATAAGACTAAGTTTTCAGAAGCAAGCACATTTGTTAAATTCACTGAGCCACTGGGGAGAAGGAATCTCCTTGAGAGAAAATGCTTTTCTGAAAAAGTAACCAAATGCATAGTGATTTGTATGCTAAAGTGTTACTAGTCAACAAAAGGAGGAACATGGGCAGTAATATTTAAATGCTACTAATCTTCTGATGGACAAAAATTAATTATTATATAGGAACAGCACAGTGAGAAACACTCAACATATTCAGACAGGAGTGAAAAATGTCTATTGAAAACCAAGAATTTAGAGGAAAAAGTAGGCATTTCCTACATTAACTTGAATGATTGGAGACCATTATTCTAAGTGAAGTAACTCAGGAATAGAAAACCAAACATTGTATGTTGTCAGTCATAAGTGGGAGCTAAGCTATGAGGATGCAAAGACCTAAGAATGATACAATGGAATTTGGGAACTTGGGGGAAAGTGTGGGAAGGGTGTGAGGGATAAAAGACTGCAAAATTGAGTATGGTATATACTGCTTGGGTGATGACTGCACCAAAATCTCACAAATCACCACTAAAGAATTAACTCATGGCCGGACACAGTGGCTCATGCCTGTAATCCCAGCACTTCGGGAGGCCGAGGCGGGCAGATCACCAGAGGTCAGGAGTTCAAGACCAGCCTGACCAACATGGTGAAACACCATCTCTACAAAAATACAAAAAATTAGCCAGGCATGATCCCAGCTACTCGGGGGGCTGAGGCAGGAGAATCACTTGAACCCAGGAGGTGGAGGTTGCAGTGAGCCGAGATCATGCCACCGCACTCCAGCCTGGGCGACAGAGCGAGACTCCATCTAAAAAAAAATAACACAGAACTTACTCATGTAAACAAACATCACCTGTTCCCCCCAAACCCATAGAAATAAACAAACAAACAAATAAATAAAATAATACTTAGTCCCCTGATACTTCCCCTAGCTAACAGCAGCAGTAACAAGAAGACCAGGTTACAAACTGAAGGTTTAGCACATGTTATACTTTAAAATCTCTTACGACCTGCCCAAAAAAATTGTATTTTTTGTTATTATTTTTGGCAATTAGGAACTCACATTTTAACAACCTCTATACAACAAATAAAATCATCATAAATGAAAGTATAGTTTGAAAGATAATAGTTTTAGTTCCATTAATAATGATAAACACAAAAAAAACAGGGAATTTTAACAGCAACTGAACTTGGAATTCAAAGACGAGAGAGGCAATATGGAGAATCACAAACAATATTAAAATTAGGGCATAAATAGAGCTGAGCTTTAGGTGTAGACTATAGATGACGATTCATAAATCTCTAAATTTATATCATAAATTTTAATTCAAAAGTAAAAAATAATTAAATACATAAAATAAATGTTTAATGCTTTCTATGTAAATTTACTGCATAATACAATTATGTGCTGTACCCATACAATGTACTGGGTCTAGGTCACGTTATTAAAGTGGAGTAAAAACATGTGTAAACATTGCAATTCTTAAGAGAAAAAATGAGGTAAGTTCCTATATTGTCTTGATCGCCCAGGAGAATCTGAGATTATAAAGAGGTTAAAAGAAAACTAAGCACTAAATAAGCGGAGCACAGAGACTAGAAACTCAACATATTCATGCAAGCCTAAATATGTTCTCTGTAGAGAAAAATGCTTAGATGTTCGGGGGTACATCTCTAAGGGCATCACAAGGTTCTAGCATATGTGGGACTTCTGGATGAGAAACACTGCTTTAGGTAAACAATATCAATCAAGATGCTGTTTTGATCATAAACTATAAGTGTTAGCTTTTTCCATATTTGACCACTAGAATTTTCGTTTTATAGTATCAGCTGCTCAGGTTGGACAAACAGACTGGTCAAAACCATACAGCTACTCCACCTTCTAGTTGTATGGCCATGAGTAAATTACTTAGTTTATACAAACATCAGCTTTCTAACTTAAAAAAAAAAAAGAAAGATATAATACTATAAATAAGTAATGGTATCTACTTCAAAAGTTTATTATTACAAGTAAATGAATAAATCCATGGAAAGTGTTTTAAACTATGTCTGGGACACAGTAGGCATGTAATATATGTCTGCTAGGATTTTTCGTAATGGACCATATTCATACATTTATATTGGATGCAGCTGAGAAGCAGATCGAGGCATTAGCACCAGTCATAATGGTCTTTCAATTCTGCAACATTTTCCAAGCCCTTTCCCGCTTTAGGGTGCTTGCATATGCTGTTCTCTTTGCCTAGAATATTCCCTTGCCCTTTCTTCACCTTGTTAATTTCTCCTCAGACTCTAGGTCTCAGCTGCCTATTCTTCTACTGTGAGTTCTAACCTGACTTGCCCTTCCACTCTTGACCTCTAGTATAACTCAAAATTACCCTGTATATTAAGGCACCATACCATTTACTTTTCTCTTATATCTTAATTGTAACTTGTATGTCTTTGTGTGTGTGTGTAAAACTCTCCATATGAATTCCTGCTATTTTCTAAGTTCAATAAGGGAAGAGATCATGTCTATTTTGTTAGCTTTAAATACAGTGCTTGGTATATCATTATTATTCAATACATATTCATCAAATAAAAGAATGAATAAAATTAAATAAACGAATGAATAAAATTCATGAGAAATAGAGCTGATTATAATTAGCTTGTGGATAGTACTGAATTCCAGAATACCTCATCATTTTTTAAAGACCCATAATAAAAATGTTGAACAAGAAGCACAAGTTAACATCTCCTTGTATCTCCTTCCCATAATAGGGATATGGAAGAAATGTTATTATTCATAATGTGGCCAGAATTTCCTCTAAGATATTCCAAGAGAAAAGGACAAAATAATCATAACATCAATCAAAAGATAATTTCTCCAAAACTATAAATAAAATACCAGTAAATTATGTCAAGCATAAGCTTACATAAATAAGGTACATAATCTTTTCAAATCTATTCTTTACTTAACTATGAATACATTGAAGTCAGAGTATTTAGAAAAAAGAATTTTTTTTAAACTAAAAGGTATAAAAATAAAGTGCTTTATTTTCTCCTTTTAGGAAATATTAGGATCTTTTAGAAACAAGTAGTGTGGCATACTCTAAAATGTAAATAACTTGTTTATTGACATGTGAGCTTAGTGCATCTTCCATAGTTGATCTTACATCTTATTTATATGGAGTAATAATCTGACCTGTAGTTCTTACTCATGGTTATAGATTTGTGTTACCGTGAAACTTTAAAAAAAATGAAAGTGTCCAAGATTCAAAGTCTGGAAATACTATTTCAAATGGTATGGGGTATGTGATAAGCTTTAGAACTAACTCTGATATGAAGACAAAATTAGATATCACTTCTTCATAGAGAGATATAAACTTGGTTATGATTGAGAAACAATATCTGAATACTTCTCAAAAAATAACACTGCATACTGAAGCAAGATTGAGAAATTATATGGGTACTCTTAATCACCTGCTTTATTTGTACTAGATAATTTTAATAACCTGCACACTTGAAAAATAATTAAATATAGTCATTTGAAAGTTCTGTACTTCCTCTAATTTCCCATTTAATTAAATATCATTTATTTAATTCAATTTGACAAATATTTATTGAGTGCTTGGTATACCCAAGGCACTTTTCTCCGACATTGAGAAATCAGAAAGTATAAAATTTGATTATAGACCTTGTACAGCTTATGTCAAGTGGAGACACAAACATACATAGTTTTCTTAATTAAAAAATGGTAATGCCATGATGGAGTATTCTGGTACATAAAGTATAAAAACTTCCTCCTTCTCCGCAAGACACAGACAACTTAATGGAGCTGTCAATGATTTTCATGGAGTGGGTAGCATTTGACATGGACCCAAGAAGATGAATAGGATTTTTACTGATGAATAAGATTTTTACCGCAGAACAAAAGAAGAATTGAACAGGCTGGGTGCGGTGGCTCACGCCTGTGATCTGAACACTTTGGGAGGCCAAGGCGGGCAGATCATGAGGTCAAGAGATCAAGACCATCCTGGCAAACATGGTGAAACCCCATCTCTACTAAAAATGCAAAAACTAGCTGGGCATGGTGGTGGGTGCTTGTAGTCCCAGCTACTCGGGAGGCTGAGGCAGGAGAATTGCTTGAACCCGGGAAGCAGAGGTTGCAGTGAGTCAAGATCGCGCGACTGCACTCCAGCCTTGCAACAGAGCGAGACTCCGTCAAAGAAGGAGAAGGAGGAGAAGGAGGAGAAGAAGAAGAAGAAGAATAGAGCGATTTGGGGCCATCAAATAAGTGATGTTTTGGGGAGTTTGGCTATATCAGGGAGATGATAGAAAGGAGTGTAGGGACCAGATTACTGAAGTCTACAGATGTTTTCTACCCAGAATTATTGATCCTATGATCATTGCAGAGGTACATATGGTGTAGAAAGAGAAGACATAATCTAATTCTATTCCTCCAAGGAATGTTTAGTGATATTGGGAAAATAATGCACACATGAAATAAGAACAGCATAATATTAATATTAAATCATATATTACTGATGAATATTATATCTCATAAATTTAGATAAGCATATTGCAGAGAAAGGGAAGAGCATTCACACAACTACATAGCAGACTAACTGGTTTTCCCAGTTCAATTAAAACACAGGGTTCCTGAAAGAAAATAGTGGGAAGTGAAGATAAAAAGGTGAGAGAGAGCAAGACCATAGAAGACCCAATACATAAAAATTTAAATTTATTGGCTTTTTAATGGCCAATAAGGATTCTCTAACAGTTTGTATAACAAGGAAGTAGAGAAACGACAGGATTAGATTGTCATTGCTGTTTGTTATTGTTGATGTTGTCCTGGTTCAAGCAGTCATCATCTGCCTGGAACAGAATTAGATTTTTATGGTGGGATTTGGGTGCACTGCAAAGGAGGAAGGCCATAGGCAGAATAAATAGTTACATGGCTATTGTAATAGTCCCAACAGGAGGTAATGAGATCCAGAACACAGTGGCATGTAGACCAGAAAGAGGATGTGTAATTGCACTGTGAGAACATTTTGACCGAAGAAGATGGCTAGGTTGGTGAGTATGGGTGTTATCTTTGAAAAGAGAAGAAGATATAAAATTAAGTAAAAGAGTTTCTTAGACATTTGGATGTGACAGAGAGAGCAAGTATCCACTGAGGTTCTTAGCCACAGAGTGGTTAAAAACTTTATGACTTCCATCACTGTCACTTCATGATTATCAGCTTTGCTGACATTCCTGGTTGCTACTAAAGGGGTAAGAATATATATTCCTCTTAGATTGATTTCCCACCATAAATCAAATTTAAAAATTATATAAATGCTAAATGTTTATGGTAGTTTGTTCTAGATATTATTCTCATATTTTTACTGACTACCTGGGGATTAATAAGAATGGGCATTGATAAGCTTATTCTGTAGGTGAAAAATATTGATTAAATAATATAAGAGCTATTTGCTTATCCTAAATTAAAATTCCCTTTTGCAAATGACATCATGGGCATAAGTGAACATTACTGTGTGATGTAATTAAAAGATATAAATATAAGAGGGGTATAAACATCTAGCCTTACCATATTAATTTAAGTCTGTCAGTGGTGAAAATATTTCTGGCTTCAAAAAGCACTTGTCATTTGGTTACATTAGGGAAATTCATAAAGTAAAATTGATTTTCCAAGATGAGAACGATAAAATGGAAAAGAAGGTTAAAATATAATTATAATGAGAAAAAATTCTGAAAAATAAGTGCCATGCCCCATGAAATATATTTGCGGAAAATAAAAGCAGAAGTAAAGTTCACTTTTGGCTCATCACTTGACTATATTTATAGAGCTTCATGTATTTTTCAAGTCTTGACATTGACAATTCTTCAATAGTAACTAATTTTGTAAAACTGAAAATATTTCCAGTAATATATTAAGCTGTATTATTAATCAACATAAACAGCCCAAACATTAATACAATTTAGATCATTAAAGACTAACAAAACTGTGACTAAATTGACATCGACTCATCTGTTGAACAGTAATTGCTAAATAACTGTAAAATACATTACATTCTCTTCATTATTGTTCCAATTATCATGTCCTTTTCTATGCACTACATAGATCTAAAAATAACGGAAAAGCAAATACTTACCAAAATGGTGGTAACAATCAAAGAACGATTGGATAAGGAATCTGTGATGTTTGCCGGCTTTCCCTTTTGACTTTCTGTCATATTCAGGCCACTGGCTGGATCCCACGTTCCAATCTATAAAATAGCATATGTACTTTGTAAATTGTCCATCAGGCACCTGGGAGAGAGTACTGCAAGAGAAAGTTAAGATTGCTAACACTTATTATTCACCTCTGCTGCATTATCTGCTGCTGTTAAAGTAAAGGCAGCTTGTTTTAAGCATGATTCACTGCTCTGTGAAGTGTGTTCAGTGAAGTGTAACATTAAAGAACAAAATGATCCACTGAACTTCTCCAGTCAGTATGGGAGCTTAATTTTCCATTCAAGCTTTCATTCACCAAGATAAACCACATTTGATGATACCTTGATAGCTGGCTGGAAACTCATTAATAGCACACATATTTTACTGTAATGGATCTCATCCTCTCATTATAAAGATAACATGCCATATTATAGAGACAAAGCTAAAAGAGCAAAATCTAGGGATCCAAGATAAATTAATAGGTAAAGGTAGGCTTAAGGCAAGCACTGATTAGTGTTTTGCACTACCCCTGGTAGGATGAAACCATGCTCAGAATTATCTTTGGAGATTTAAAAACACATCTTTGCACCTTTTAAAATGCTCCCAAGAAAGGAGAAGACAGTAAAATCTCATCTGAATAACACATTCCAATACTTTCGTCTGTACTCCATTTAATATGAATTTTAATTTAACTAATACCTTCTGATAGATTAGGTCATATACGTACAGTGTTTAGACATTTTGTATTCACTGAACACAGCCTATGAGATAATGCAGACAAGCTTCCAGAAGACACATGTAAGCACAGGATGTCACAAAATGCATTGATTAGATGGTTTATTGACACTTATACCATTGCACTATCATATAACAATGATCACCAATAAGGAAGAGCAGAGGCAAAAGAAGATGTGAAATCAGTTCTTTTTCCTCACTGTCTCAAACCTAGGAGTAATCAATAACAAAATATGTCTTCCATACTCTCCTAGATAAGTATCCAACTTATTTTTCTCAAAGAAAAGGAAAACTATCAAATTATCTTTAAAATAATTCTTTGTATATAAATTAAGTATTTTTTAAATGGCATTGATATAGCAGGTATTATTTACTGTGTTCTAACTAAATATGCTAACAAAGGTCCCATCAGCATAACCTCTTTGCCATATTTCCTCATATGGAGTTAATTTTCCTCTCACCATTAAATTATGTATAGTCCTGATGTTTGTGTTAGGAGAGGAAAAAGTCAAGTAATTCAGTATTCTTTCCAAACTAAACCACCTACTGGCCAATTACATTTCTTTACATTAGACTATGCTTATGACAATGTCCTAAAGATGGAGTCTAATTCTATTTCAGTGTCAATAATGAAAGACTTTAGGGGCCAAGCAGGTCAGATCAATGTGAAACATGATAATGTACAGGGCCGTAGTAAGAATTTCTACGCAAGTGTGTACAATTTTTAAATCTCACAAAATGTCAAGGCACAGTAGAAAGGAGGGGCCACAACCCCAATCCTGCTTTTCCAACAGCTGTGTGCCTTGGGGCTGCATGTTCCCAAAGTAGGTGCTTTAGTTGAGTTTCTAGTAAGGCACCACCAGGACTAGTAGAGGGCCTGCTGGGGATCTGGGTAGGGAAGGATGGAAGAGTGTCAAAACTAGAATGCCTGTTGACCTGCTTTAAGTGTTTAAATATTTATTTATCTATCTATCTATCTATCTATCTATCTATCTATCTATCTATCTATTTATTTATATTTTTTATTTTTTTATTTTTTGTTTTGTTGTTGTTTAGACGGAGCCTCAATCTGTCGCCCAGGCTGGAGTGCAGTGGCGCAATCTCGGCTCACTGCAACCTCCGCCTCCCGGGTTCACACCATTCTCCTGCCTCAACCTCCTGAGTAGCTGGGACTACAAGTGCCGCCACCACGCCTGGCTAATTTTTTGTATTTTTAGTAGACAGGGTTTCACTGAGTTAGCAAGGATGGTCTCCATCTCTGGATCTGCCCGCCTCGGCCTCCCCAAGCGCTGGAATTACAGGCGTAAGCCACCCGCGACCGGCCTATTTATTTAAGATGGAGTCTTGCTCTGTCACCAGGCTGGAGTGCAGTAGCACAATCTCGGCTCACTGAAACCTGTGCCTCCCGGGTTCAAGCAATTCTCCTGCCTCAGCCTCCCGGGTAGCTGGGGCTACAGGCGCCCGCCACCACGCTTGGCTACTTTTTGTATATTTAGTATAGACGGGGTTTCACCATGTTTGCCAGGATGGTCTCGATCTCTTGACCTCGTGATCCATCCGCCTCGGCTTCCCAAAGTACTGGGATTACAGGCGTGAGCCACTGTACCTGGCCAAAGTGTTTCAAATTTAAAATCATTTGCATATACTCTTTTGGCTAAACAAGACACATCTGCAGATAGTACTTTGCAGTGAATGACTGTCACTTTTCCATATCTCGTCCATAATTAATACCTATCATGCATTTGTTCTCTTAGATTTTACTTTTTATATATATAAATTGGCAAAATAGCTAGGATTTTCAGATGTGTAACTCTACCAGCCAAACCACTGACAAACATCATTTGTCCACTGTCGTCTATCTAATAAAACCTTAGAAAGTTTTCAGCTTTCTAACCAAGTAACTGATACAAAGAATTTCCCATTTCACATAATGCCACCCTCCACTATTATTTTTATAACAATAATTTAGCTAAATGTTCACTCATCTTATCATCTGAAAATACTTCTCTAGTTTCATTATTGGTTAGTTGCTTTTCTAGTTTTTTTGGAGTTCGGACACAGATGCATATTACATGAATCTACAATTTCCTATACTCAAGAGTATTAGTTATCCTCTTTTGTAAATCTCAGCTTTCTTAGCATAACATTATGAAATTTCAAAAATATCGGTGGCTTTAAAATTTTAAGTCAAATAAAAATTTTAGATATTCCCTAGATTGTCAACTATATAACTCAAAACTTTCTTCCATTGAGGAAGTTGTCACCAGAGATTTTGTTTTGTTTTAATGGCAAAAACCATGGATAAAGTAATGGCAATCTATTTTTATCTATTTGGGAACCACTATTTTGTCATATGACTTATGACTTGATCAAGCCTTCCCACTACTTTTTTTTTTTTTTTTAGCTCTGAAATGGAATTAAGATGCTTAAGCACTGTTGACCTTATAGAATTGTTCTATATATGGTGATTCTACATCCTGGTTTGCCCAGGTACTGTCTTCCTTAATAATACCCTCTTGTACAAATAAAAAAAATCATGATTTGGGTAATAAATTATAGGGCCATTCTAATTATAAGGATTCAAGTAGATACAAGAAGTATGAAAGTGCTTCAAAAGTCATAAGGAGCTATAGAAAATTATGATTTTATTCATTTTTATTTTATGTTCCAATTGGCTCTTTAATTTCTTCTTGTGGTCAGAAAAAGAATGCATATTAATTGTCATCAAATTATAAAATATGCAAAAGATATAAGAAGATCAATTTAAACTTTGAACTTCTGAATACACCCAGAGTCAATCATGGTTAATATTGTAGTCCTCTTTTTTCCTGTCATTTATCTTTCCACATACATTCCTAGAATAGTTTCCGTCATAGCCTTGTAGTTAATGGCCCAGCTTTTATGGACGGCGTATTTGACTGCCAGGATCCTATGTCCACCACTTACCATCAGGTGACTTGGGCACATTATTTCTTTGTGCCTCAATTCTCCCATCTGTAAATGGAAAATAATAGTATCTACTTCTAAACTACAGTGAAGATTAAATGAAAAAATATTCAACATAGTGTGTTTATAAGTATGCTATAATTATGACAATTACTAATTATATTCTGTTTATACACTATTGTGAGCATTTTCTCCTACCAAAGATAATCAAATCCATAGTTTTAATGACTACACAAAATGGTCATATGAACATATCGTGATTTAACTATCGTTGTTACAAGGCCTTAGTAAACACATTTATTTATAAATATTTGTTCACACATTTTATTATTTTAAAAACAGATTTCTAGAATTAGAATGACTGAGCGCAAATAATCTGCGTTGTTAATATTGTTATTATATGTTGCCAAATACCTTTCCAAAATAATTTCTCTACTTGTTTTCTTTCCCTTTACAGTTCATGGTAGTTTCCATAAGACAACTGTATAACAATTTAGCTTTTATTTTTAATAGTTTGAATAACATCAGGTTATATTATAGAGGTTTATAATTGTCACGTCTTTTAACTGTAGATGGTGTTTTTATTGCTAAAAAATAACTGTTTTATTTCAATTACTTTGTTTTGCCTCAACTCCCAATATATATTAATCACACTTACTTTACCTCCATTATTTGTGTCTTTGCATTTGCTGATAAATCATTATATATATTTTCACTTTCAACATATTTCTTATTTTGTTGGATTTTTTTATAAGCAGTGCCTTGGTGGATTTTTCAATGTCCTAACTTTTTCTCTTCCTGAATCTTATCTTTATTTAGCCTTGCTCTCTTCACATTGGTTTGGTGTTTACTACTTATTTTCTACTCCTGGAAATTTTCCTGTGGTAATTGGGAGATAAAATACATTTAAGTCTACTAATACGTATTATCAACTTCTGTTTGAAATATTACTATCATGTTGAAAAATGAATATTCAGCCATAAAAATTGAAATATCTACTCTACGAAAATTATCTATGCTTTGCCCCATTCTGCTACCACACATACTGATTCAGTTTTAGGTAACTTTTTTTTTTTTTTTTTTTTTTTGAGATGGAGTCTTGCTTTGTCCTTTAAGCAAGAGTGCAGTGGCACGATGTTGGCTCACTGCAAACTCCACTTCCTAGGTTCAAGCAATTCTCCCTGCCTCAGCCTCCCAAGTAGCTGGGATCACATGCATCCACTACCATGCCCGGCTAATTTTTGTATTTTTAGAAGAGACGGGGTTTCACCAGATTGTCCAGACTTGAACTACTGACCTCAGGTGATCTGCCTGCCTCGGTCTCCCAAAGTGGTGAGATTACAGGCATGAGCCACCGTACCCGGCTGGTTTTAGTTAATTTAATTTGGGGTTGTAAACACTGCCTCTCTTTATTTTGCTTTGTGCATTATGAATTATTTTGCTACAAGGAAAAAGCTATAATTTTGGTATAATTTGTAAACCCATTATTCGAAACTATCCTTTTTTGGGCTTAACTGAATTTGATGTTTACTAGGATATCTAGCCACAGTTCCTTCTTTGTTGAGTATTTGCTTTTCACTTATCATTGTTCTTATAAAAGACTATTATTTTCTACTCCTGGAAATTTTCCTGTGGTAATTGGGAGATAAAATACACTTAAGTCTACTAATATTTATTTATATGTATTTATAAAAGATAACTATGTGACATACTTAAATGATAGGTTGGAGATTTAAAGATATTTTTGCTACCTTCTTAAATAATGAAAACTTAGCTAAATGAAGACCTATTGTATCAGAGCTGTCTTCCTTCAGAGCTAAGTTTTATTTATTTATTTTTCTCTAGTATTAATGTTGCTTAAAAAGGCTGACAGCTACCTCATATGTATTTCGTTGTTGGTGAATATTTTTTCTTGAAACTCTTCATTATTATCATTTGGAAATATTAAATCTCAACCAGTACCTATGTGTGTGTGTGTGTGTGTGTGTGTGTGTGTGTGTAGATGTTTACATATGTATATGTAGATGTATGCATGTATCTATATATACAGTACATTTATGTATATGCATACGTAGCATTTATGTATATGTTATATATGGATGTGTATACCATGTATATATGATTTTTTTGCAAAATATGTTACCTAAAGACTGAGTAGAGAAATAATAGTTCTTTTCTTAAATTGTCAGAAATATAATGCATTTCTCCATTTTCTGAACATAGACTTTGTTGCATCTTGTAGTTCTCAATTATTTGCATCCTCATGTCTTCTATAGAACTACTCTTTCCCTTTCACTACCTTATGCGTATACCTTAATCACTGTTTCAAAATCTAGATAAAACAGTTCCTCCTCTGTGCAGCAGTGGATGATCTTTCATTACGCTTCCACACAGGCAACTTAGGATTGCTTTTACTTACTACAATAAGTATCACATTATATTTTAATTGTTTACTTACCTCTGTCTAGTAAAAAGTAAATTCCCTATGGATGGAGACTGGCATACTCATCTTTTTACCCCAAGGACATCCTATGGGCTTTATATGTGAGATCTCTGAATGTATTGGTTACATAAATATAACCAGTAAATGTTTTATTTATTGAACATAAATAATCATATTTATTGAACAGAAATAAATGTTTTATTTTTGTCATCTCAGAAATGCCACTTATGTATTGCTTTGAATCCAAGTTATATTTCGTTTTTATTCATTCTGCTGTGTTAGACTCTAAGTGCCTTGACAAAACGAAACATTTCATCAGTCTTTAAATTATATAATAAATATCCAATGAATATTTATTGAATAAATAAATAGAGTGAGTGAGTGAATTACTCCATGATAAAAACTTTCAGACTTTTTTCGTTGACATTCCAATATCATTCATTCATTTGGCAAATGTTTAACATACATTATGTGTCTATTCTTTTATAATTACATATTTTGTTTTCCATATTTTATTATTCTCTTTTTGAGTTATTCTTAATGTTTTGTTTAAGATCTATCTCAATATCATATTTAGTGTTTGAAATATTGTGCCACATACCTTTACTATGTATTTCAATTTTTTCCAAATTATATTTTATAAGTATTTTAAATAAATATTGCACACTATAGGTTTTGTTTTTCAGGAATGTTTTTCAGGAATGTATAAATTCTTCATGTAATTTTGTTTTATAAGTATATTTTTTCTTTGGTTTCTGTGTATTTTTTTTCTAGGTAGAAAAAGAATAGTTTTCACAATAATTTTTAAATTATTTATCTAATTAATTAGTTGATCCTTTATTGTTTATTTATTTTGTTGACAGTTTTCTCAGTACAAATTTTGTTTTGTAACTCATATTACTACTTTAAATGCAAAAAATGTTCCTATTTCCTCTATTGGGCTATATAATAGCTAACCTATGAAATTAGCATCTTATCATTTCTTCTAAAGATGCATGTTAGCTCTGTTTTATGTATGCTGAATCAATGTGACATGTTTCTTATTTTCTATGAAATTTACGGTAATAATCTGTTTGATATGTATACAAGAAAGTTTTTTAAGTAGGAATAAAATAAACATTCCCAGTTAGTTTTTAAAATACTAGTTCCAAATAAAGTTAAACTTATTTTAAAGTAAGAAACAATTTAAATTCTCCACTAAAAAATACCTGATACAAATCTATCAAAATTCTCTTTATACTATCTTCCTGGCATTGACTAACAAAATATTCACTGGATGTTGGTAGATGGAAAAAGAATCAATATAGTTTTCCATTAGACAACAATGTAAAAAAGAAAAAGAGTTATTTGCTTGCACATTGTTTTGACTTAATGTCAGGAGAATGTGTTAGCCTTGAATAAAGAATATAAGCCATAATTCTCCAAAGAGAGCCTGTGTGATGATAATGAGAAACTACACTGTACATGTGTTTCTAACAGTCTTAGCACAATGCGGACTCTCCATCTCAGAATACGTTTGCTTAAAGAAATTTCTTTCCAGTAATGAGTTGCCGCCAACCATGTGACCCACAAAGTATAGTTTTCCTTGAAGTATATTGACTATTTCTCTTAGAAAAAAAATGGCACCCCAATAGTACTGTTTGAGAGAATTGAGAAATAGAAAGCATAAGGAAGAGATTTAACTTAAATGCTGATTTACATATGAAAGATGAATATGTCCTGCAATTGACTGAATTAGTGGATTGTTTATTTCTCTATTAATTTATATACCTATTATTTCTGAAAACCCAGGTTGCTCAATCCAATACAATGCATGAATTTTGGGTACAGAGATTTTTTTCAACAGAGTAGTTTTATCACTATTAGTGGGAAATTAGAGACTTTTGTTTTGCTTACTTCACCCCTTCAAATGCTAAATAGTTAAATAAAAAGTAGAGATAGTTAGTTGCATTACTGTTTAATAACCCTTGACATCAAAGTTTAATAACGGTTTACTTCCATTGAACTACATGTTGAAAAGAGAGAACTTAAACTTTGGCACCTGAGCTCTGGAAAAACAAAAAGAAATATTTTACAGCAAAGCCTATGTGCTTCCTGCCAGCTAGAATTTAGAGTCCAGAGCAATTGTCTGAGAATTGGCTGACCTTCAGATATAAGTTAATTGGCCTATAAGGATAGGACAAAGAACACTTTAGTAATCAGTATCCTGAAACTCTCAACTAGTGTGCATAGGATCTGAGATTTTACCATTTGAGAACTACAGTGCTAATATGAGTATAATAAATTAATAAGTATATAATCATCTCATGGAAAAGAATTAATAATCTAAACACTGATTTTTCTCATTTAGGATTTTTATTTTGGTTTAGGGCAATTTAACGCTAAGCACAATTAAAGAGTTAACAGATAGGTGGTGATTTTGATTTTTTAAATAATGTTTGAATCAATGAATTAAATGTTCCCAAATATGAAAATACAATAACATTCAGTTAAAAGCCATTTTTTCCACAGATAAAAATGTAGTTCAGATTTGATTTGATTTGAAATCAAATCAATCAATTACAACATTATATATATATCATAATTGTAATTTATTTATATATATGTTAATACGAATTTAGTGGTTAAAAGAAAAAAAGTCAATATTTACTATTCATTGGTGGGCCAAAATGAGACATTTTGGTAACCAAAACAATAAATTCTGTGACTTCAAATAAGGCAATCTAATTGATTTCTAAACATAAACATCATCCATAAATAGTTTTCTGAAATATGTTACCGTCCTGGAAGTGTAAAGTTACCAAGCAAAATGATAACTATACACACTGACGCACAAAAATGTTGGCACAGTTCTGAGACAGGGCTTATAATGAATTCAATATAAGAGTCAGACAAATTAAATGGCTAACATCTCCAAAGAAAGGCAATAGGCTTGGATCCTGACCAGGAAGTATTTTTGTTTTTGAGAAGCAAACATCACTTTTTGACTTATTTAAAGATTACTAGTTAACACCACCATTAGCATTGCTTACAGGAAGGCAAGATAAATCTCAGTTCCTGGACAAGTTGGGGGTCATTGTTGCCATGGGGACTGAGTATATGTACCAAATGCCACCAAAGAGAGGAAGATAAAAACTGCCATGCATCCGGTATCTAGAAATCTATAATCAATATAGCTTTCACCTATCTAAGGTAGATTTTCAGATTTAGATAAGTTTTGAAGATTGTAAATTCCATTCAGACACCTTTTTCATAGGAAGTTTAATAAGGGCAGGATTCAACAAGTAAAAGAAAGGTCAATAGTAAAGATTTCTGTAGAAATAACCACTTTTTCTTCAAAATACATATTTTACAAAAAATATTCAAAAAGCACTTTGAAACATATTCTAATTCTAGAACACATATGCCTATAAACTCAGGCAGGCAGAGTTTCACTACTAATTCTTATCCTCCTCATATATTATCAAGATAGTTGAGTTTTAGCAAAAAGCCTATGGTTTACTGATACTAGTCTCTAGACTGCTAGGTGCAAGCAGTAAATATTTAAGAAGTGTAAGTGTTAAAAGTTAAAATGAAGCTTCACATGAAAGTGAAATATGACAAATGTATACCTTTTAGAGATGTGTAAATGTGAAATATATTGCTTTATATTATTTATAAATACTATTTAGACATGTACATATTATTTTTATATTTATACTATTAACTATAGAAATTGACATATATTTCATAAAATGTCTTTTTGTATTTTTTAAAGATTTTCCCAAAGGATACAAAATTAGAAGCTGATTTATTACAAACCTATGCTGAGGCAAACACACTGTGATTATTTTTTATAGTCCCAAATGCTTCAAGGTCCCTCAGCACTATTTCTGTCCAAAGAAATGTATCAGTTTTATCTTTTCTATTTTTCAAAGTTAATATAATATTAATACATAAAGTCAATTTTAATAATGGCTTATTAGAGCCTATCTGCTGAGGAGATAACAAATTCTATTCTCCAATGTCTATTTTCATTTAAATATCACACAGGAGAGTATCAACAAAATAATCAGAATGGCAAACTTTGATGCTAGAAAAAGGGTAAGAGAAGTACACAAGAATAATATTAATTTATATCTGTACTCAGAAACAAATATTCTGTAGTAAAATAAAAATTATTTTGAATAACCAAGAAAGTATAACAGTAAAAGATTGATTTTTTCTCTTGTAAAACACATGAAGTACTCTGTGGTTACATAGGAGAGTTTATAAGAAAATTCAATCATGAGTTAAGATTCAGGGATTTTATTATTGCATTACAGTTTCCTATTGGAAATTCTTTTCTAAATTTAAGTGGTTGTTTTCCCAAAAATGGCTTCTAGGTAGCTCATCTTGCAATGAAATTCCACTATTTTATATAATGTCATCAATTCAGTCTAAACGCATTTTGTGTGGAACCCTTCCAACTCTGTTTGCTGTAAATGGCATCCTTTTGAAGTTATAGTCTAAGAGTATTTCTGTAACATCTTATGCCATCAGTTTTGTTTTTTCTTCCCTCTGAAGCTGGTCTTTCCCAAGCACATAGCTAAGCTTCAGGTGACTGAAAAACAACGATAAACCATTTCCAACAATAAGTTACATCCTAGTTACATACTCTAAACAACAAAAACAAAACAAAACAAAAATTTATTGTTGGTGATGATGTTTTTGTGTTTCCTCACAAGTAAATTTTTCCTGATTCTTTTTATGTTTGCTATTCTTCTCCCTCCAAATTACTTCAGTAATTCCACTCACAGACTGAATACACAAATAGACAATGACCAAACCATGTGTGATGACAAAGTTTGATCCAGAAGCTCTGGAGTGAGCATCTCAGGAAGCCAAACACAATCTCAGCCAACAATCTACCCAAAACAATCAGGATTCATCCTATTACTTCCAGTTTTCCAATTTTTTGCCACCCTCCAAATCAGGATCAGCCAGAGAAAGTCAAATATGCCCCCCAAACCCATTATCCAGGTGCCTTGCTTAGTTAAACCAAATCCAGTTTCCTCATGCCAGCAATCTCCAATCACAGCACAGCTGAGGTCTTCATTTCTTTCCACTATAAAACTTTTCCACTCCCCTGCTTGCCTTTGAACCCCAGTTTAATGCAAGTGATGACGGCTGCCTCCCTTCCCGTAGTAAGTTCTGAATAGTAACTTCTGCTTGTTCTCATTTGGGTGGGCTTTTTTTTATTTCCATACTATTAACTCATAAGGACAAAAAAGGAATATTTATAAATAGAATATTTATTATTACTGTTTAATGTAATACTGGAAGGCCTATCTAAGGAAGTAATATTCAAGATGATATCACCAGGATGAGTAAGAGTTCTACAGGCAAAGGCACTGGGAATGGATATTCCTGGCTGGGAAAACTATATTACTCTATGCCAATGTGATAAGAAAACTTTGTTTTCTTGAGGAAACAAACAAACAAACAAAAACCCTCTGTAGGTAGGGCATAAGAAAAACTGGAGTTTTTAATTGCACTATGAATGGGGCCAGGTTTGACACTGAAGCAATGTGGATCCTTACAATTTCAGACTTCAGGGTGACCTTCTGCAATCTAAAATCCTTTACCCACTTGAAACATTGACCCATGACCCCAACCCACTGACCCCTTGACTATTGTCTTTCCTTGTTCTCATGTTGGAGGTACAGAGCAAAGCTAGGAAAAGCAACAAACTGTGCTATAGGAAAATAACTCTGCATCACACACTTGAGTAAGCATTCTATGTGAAGTATCTCATAATTTCCATAAAGATCCTTTATTCATTCAACAGTCAACAAATATTTCTTAAGTACATACTTTGTCCTCAAGACAAGGGATACTTTGCAAAGCCTTAATATATAATAGTGGAAAAGGGAGCATATATTTTCCATCTAGTAGGTCTTGCACTCTGGCTAGGGAGATAGCCCTTTTATAAAGTTTACATGAATAAATAATTGCGGACTTTGATAGAGTCAGAAATGAAAAAGGGCAGAGCTTAGGAAAAATTTAAACTTGATTAGAGACTTAGAGGAGGCCTATCCAAGGAAGTAATACTCAAGATGATACCACCAGGATGAATAAAAGTTCTCCAGCCAAAGGCACTGGGAATGGATATTCCTGGCTGGGAAAACTGTTTCTACTACTCTATGCCAAAGTGATAAGAAAACTTTGTTTTCTTGAGGAAATGGAAGAAAAAAAAAAACCCTCTGTAGGTAGGGCATAAGAAAATATCTGAGAACATGATGAGAAGTCGCTGGTGCTTTGGACTTTATTCAAAATACAATCGGAACCTATGAAGGTATTTAAACAGAGGGATGACATGGGTCAATTTTCTTTTAAAAATATCTGTCTGGCTGCTGTGGTTTAGGGAATGGATTATAAGAGAGTTGAACAGAGAGACTTGTGGGAATTCCAGTGTAGCTGTACAGTTGAAAGGTACCACCCTTATGATTCAGCAATGGATGTGGTGAGAGATGAATGGATTCTAAACATATTTTGAAAGTAGAATACACTATACGATCTTTGGACTGGCCAGAAGAATTCAAGCTTGGAAAATCATTTATTCTGTTTTCCTGTTCCTGTTCTTGAGTGCTCAATATCAGCCTCTCATAAGCAAAAGTATTGCCTGAACTAGACAAAGTCTGTAGTAGCACCTACTGTTTTTTCCCCTTCTTGCCCTCCCCTCCTCCATTGAAGGCACTGCCATGGTCTCAGAGAGCTTGTTTGGACAGAAGCGACTGGCTGTATATATAGTAACGGTGATCTTTTTGGGACCACAGTGAATTGGGCTGGGTTCCAATTAAGGCTTCTGCTACAATAGAGTAGAAAGGATTCATTTGATCTATGGACACCATCTAAGTAGAAAGGATGTCCATCTCCACTCCAGGCTCAGACACTTGAGCATGGCCCACCTTTTCCCATTCATTAGAAGTATACTCATTTCTTCCTGGTTTATCTGTTCCACAGTTGTAAAAAACAGAAATATGGGCTTCCTTCCTGTTAACTGTTTTAATCCTAAAGTTCACGTTTCTGAACATTATGTAAAATCTATCATGTCAGTGACATAAAAACAAAATAACCTACTTTTCAGCACTTATTACTTCCAAGTCTTATAATTTTATAAATCTAATGAGTCTATTTATCATTGGCAGGTTTCCTCTACTAGATTATAATCTTCTTGAGGGCATAAGACAGACATTCTTCCATATTTGTTAGAGGATTAATCTACTAAATGAAGTGGTCTAAGATGACCAAGACAGAAGGAGAATGAAAAAAAGGCAATGGGCATGAGAAGAGGGATAAAGCTAGCACATTACATGTTTTCCTTCTTCATTTTTGTCTCTCAGTCATGATAGAATATAATTGTTAACTTTAACGATTAAAATTTCTAGCCTCAATATATTTCAAGATGTTACTTCCGGGTTCTTTTAGAGGCCATAGTATTCTTACTTCAGACTGTCCAAGAGGGCAGCCCTTTGCACTCTACTTTTTTTTTTAAGATGAGAAATTTGACACAGACAAGTTAGGTGGCAGGATGAAGTTCACACACTTAGTTTTGATGGAATTGGAACTGAAAATCAAGCCTCTTGGATAACCATCTATTGACCCTTCTAAACTGTGAATTCTATCAAGGTAGGGATGCTGCCTTTTCCATCAATGAGCTGGTAACTGCACTTTCCAGGGGGAAAAAAATCAAGTCAATAACGCTCAGTCTTCATGAGGCAGATAACTGCTATTGTCTCATGATTTATAAGACCCCATGTTTTAGAGAGATTAATAAATTTGTCCATAAAAAGTAAAGTGCAGAGTGAGAATTTGAGCCCAAATCTCTCTGAATCTAGACCTTGAGCTCTTAACCATTCTATTAAATTTAAAATTAGGACCTTTTGCTACTTAGCAGCACTTTGTTCCTTCTAAGTCAAAATCAAGTCTGTCAAAATGGAATTTTCAATTTTTCTTAAGAACTGACTAAACTTTGCCTCTGTCCTTTAGCTGATGAGTTCATGTACAAATTTTCAAGGATATTGAAAACATTTCATGTGAACTTTTTGTTCCCTTTCTCTTTAACTTACCTCCACCCATCCTCAGTACCTTATCTGTCTTTTCAGGGGAAGGTTTATGCCAATTCCTTTCTACTAGTAATTATCCTGCTTGGTAATTCATTTTCCAATATTTGAGTTATGCTTTTATCCCTGGTATCCCCCCTTTTCCTACCTGGGTCCTCCATTTCTCCTTAAAAACATACAAATGCTTTGCTTGTCTTTGAACTAACAGCATTGTTGATGGTTCAATTAATGCCTTCTATCACAAACTGTTTACTCATCTCCACTTCCTGTTAGAATGGTTTTACATCCATGTCCTCATAGTCAAATTATTCTAAACTATATTATCTTCCCAAGTAACCCGTAGCCTTCAGGACTATTCTTTCTTTAAACTCGCACTGTATTCTAATATCCTGCAAATATCCTGAACATGGTATTTATGTTATGACTAAAATCTAGCATTTTAGCTTTATCTCCCTCTTCCACTGTGTGTATGTGTATGTGTATAATGATAAAATCAAACGCTATGTTTGTGTTTCCTCATGCTGTTACTTCCTTCTAAAATGACTGAATGTCTAACAATCAATAATTCAACATATTTAAAAGCTAATTCTAAGTACTCAATTGACTATGACTCTTGATTAATTATACTTTTTATCAGAAAATATATTTGTATTGGACTTTTGAAAGCTTGAAACATATAGCTTTCGATTGTATTCATTTACAAATATGCATTACCTTATCACTGTACATGAAAAGCCCCTTGAGGATAAGTACTGCACATAATTAATTCAGCAAAATGAATTTTCAGATTTTAGAAAAGAATACAAAAAATGTTTATGAAATTGCAGAGCAACCTGCAAAACTCATACTGGTTTACCTCATTTATCAGTGTGATAAATCATCATATGTACTTGATAATCATTATATTCAGGCTTATCTATAAGCCACAATGGAGCACAGTGAAAACTTTGTAATGTTTTATTTATTTTGAATTCAAGACAGGAATGTATCTATGGTAATATGAAGAGCATTGCCATTTTTATGCAGATGTACTGAAATGTCAGCAATGGTCCAAGTTCCTCCTAGTGATTTGGATATTTCATAAATAAATAAATAAATAAGGTAATAACATCTCCAGTAAACAATAAGATAAACTCCTTAAGAGCTTACTGAACTCCACCATTATCAACTCCAGTCTTGGACACAGACTAATTTTCTCATCTTAAGAGTGAGATAGTTAGGAAGGGACTGTCTCATGAATACTTGGGTTCCAGTTTATTATAAAATATTCCTGACTTTTCATGGTCTTGACAAAGTGTACAGTTTGAAATCCTCAATGGCAGGAGGTAACAGTTACATCAATTTGAATCAGTAGTTGGTCATAGTGTACTTAAACTGTCTTGGGGACATTATCAAAAATGTAGTTTTACTCTCTCCTGGATGATTTGAATCAGCATTCAAATGTGCTGTTATCTTGCAGGCTAAAAAAGCCCTTCTTAGGTCTCAGCTTTCCTCTTCAGTTTCTATCTAGAACTAAAGCTCCATGTTTCATTGCTAGGTAAACTATAAGATAGCTTACTATCTTCAAAGCAATATTATCTCAGTCACATATAATTTTTCTCAAGTTCTTATTTTAATAAGATCTAATAAGATTTAATAATATCTAGATAATATCTAAAAAGATTTAATAAGATTTAATATCTCGTCAATTATCAATGAATCTAACAGAAAAATATCTAAATACATACATTATGTATTTAAGAAAATTCACACTAAAATATTCATTAAGTATGCACATACCCAAATTCTTTGGGTGCTTTACCACAATCCCTAGCAATAGAATCAAGTAAGATAGATCCAGTGTAGTGTGCTACATTTATATATATGCCATATTTACTGTGCATACATTAATTCAAATATTTCACTTAAATATGACTCAAACGATGGAAACACTTTTATATTTAATTTTTTAATAGCCTGCTCCAAGTTGGAA
Source organism: Mandrillus leucophaeus (assembly GCF_000951045.1). Taxonomy (NCBI): domain Eukaryota; kingdom Metazoa; phylum Chordata; class Mammalia; order Primates; family Cercopithecidae; genus Mandrillus; species Mandrillus leucophaeus. The sequence goes on along the minus strand of NW_012107475.1, from coordinate 2,069,616 downwards.
AGTCTATGTAACCACAAGTGATTATAAGCTGCACGTATAAAGACCCATATTAAACCAAATATTCTCATATTCTCTAATTGCTATATTAAACCTTAAGACTAATTAACATTATATGCATTTCAAAGATTATATGCATCAGAAAACCTCTAGTTAGAAAATAAAATATAAAATTGACTTAAGATACCCTTTATCCTTGAATCCTAATTGTCAATTATTATGTTCAATATAATGAATTAAATATTTATTTTTAGAGTTACTAAAGTTAAATGTCAATGAAATGTGACTACAGCAGAGAATATTTCTGTCTTCTTTGAGATATGTTTCATTTAGTAATTACAGCAAATAAGCTGACTGAAATACCTTTTCTAGACCTTCTTCCTTGAGACTGATCACATCCAAATCAAAATCTGTTCGCAAGCCATTGGTTTTGTTGAAAGTTATTCTGCCTGTGAGGCCTTCCCAATGTGCCTATGGGAACAGAAAAAAAAAAAATGATAATAAATAAGTGAAGAAAGATGGAATAAATATTTTTTCATAAAAGTAGGAACCTTATATTCATTATTTTTCATAGTTGACATTGCTAGAGATTTTTAAAATATTTTAATTTTCCTCTGAAATTTGAAAAATGTTTTTCTACATAAATTATCTTAGTTTCAGTAGAAAATATATTACAAATTTTTCATTTTATAAAATGCATTTTCCAGTTATAATTTTCTGTCTATGAGAGACTCTATTATTACATTGTAAGTAGTATACCTCTTTTAGTAAAGTAAGAAGAATTTAATTACTTTTTATGGTGTATGACACATTAAAGATCTCACTGGCAAATACAGATAGAACTACTGTTATAAAATCCCACTACCAAATTCATAATAATATGAAAAGAAACTTATTACAATAAGAGAAACCAAATCCAGGAAAAGCTATGTTATACTAACTCAATTATATACATTCCCCATAGAATAATTAACTTACTCCTTTACTTTCCCCTAAGTAAGAGCAGGGGAAATGTATTATAATTACTTCATATCAAGATATACGTCATGTAGAAGGAGATGGGAATATAATAATCTAGTGATATAATATGTTCAACCCTAAAAGGTAAGTAAATAACTGGACTTTTTTAATGTAAAAATTTTCCCATTCTGTTGGTTATAGAACTACAATTAGATGTTTTCCATTGTTTGTAATTTGGAAATAGCTTAGGAAAAACTAGTTAAATACAGAAATTTTAAATTATAAAATGTATACTCACAACTAAAATGTTTAAAATAATATAAACAAGACCCCAAAGAAGTAAATATCAGTAGATTAAGAGTAATATTTCAATAAGGATTTGAAATTATATTACTGAATGTCTTAGGCTCCATATGGTATTTGGATACTTATGTACAGGATTCTCAAATAGTTTTCAGCTAACAAGTTACAAATGAAATAGAAAAATTATAATATATATTCATAAACATACTGCAACATGTCTTTGCTATAGTTAAACATGTGTTCACTGGTTTACAATAAAGAAGAAAAAAGTATTTCTAGCCTAACGTCTTCCAAAGAAAAAATTTCAAGTGACTAACAAAAATGGATAATAGTATAAATGTCAACAAAAAGATCAAGAAGTACAGGAATAGAAGTATAAAACAGTAGAACAAATCTGGGGTAGAGAGAGCATAAAGAAATGTATACCAGGTGAAGTTGCACAAATAATTTTATCACAAATTCACTTCTGAACTGCCTAGCAACCAAAACAAAGAAGAAAATATGATAAAAACACAATATAAGGGTCTATAATTTAAGACATACCAGCTGCTCAGGAGAAAGCTTTTCCTGGCACTGAGACCTGAGAGAAATTTCTCCTGTTGGTCCTCATAAGGGGGACACTGTGTGATTTAGTGGACAAGATTCTCAATTACACCCTACAATAAATACAATGGGGAATGTCACACAACTGCTTCTTTTCGGGCTGCTTGACACATGGCATGGTTTCAATAATCTAGTGCTGAGTTCAGAAAAATCAATTCTTCATCTCACCAGACCTGTGGACTATGTCTGCAGCTCACTAAGGCTCAGTTTTAAACCAGAAGTAAATGTTAGAATATGGGCAACTAATAAACTGCATATTCTTCGGAAACTATTATAAATTCGTCTACCTGAGAGTTTGATAAGAATTAGACAAAGAAAATTCATGGATATTCAGAGATACTTAATTATGATCCTATTTGCACTTTTATTTTCATGATGAACAATTTATTACAAGATGAACTGATGATTTATTTTAAGCCATTAATAAAAAATCTCATATGGTAATAATACCTGTGATATCTCATTGCAAAGATTAAGGCTCGGTTAAACTTTCATATATGAAAAGTATTTTAAGCTAACAAAGGACTTTCTCTTATGACAGGAAAAATATATATGTATATGTATTTGTATATATATGCACGTATATTTGTAGGTACATATGATCTTCAAAATGTTTCTTTTTCTCACTATGAATATGCTTGATCTGTAACAGACATAATCAGAAATTATATGTGGTAATAAGAATGGTTGCATTATATAATATGGAGTAAATTTTGCACTTTGATTAATTCATATATTCTATTTTTGTTAACTGTTAATATAATTTAAATAACTAGACATATTTAGGAACAATTAATCTAAATAACTATACTTGAAGCCTCACAAATTAGGTATAATTTTACTGTAGTGCAAATGACATTTATGTTAAAAATGCATTTTATATTTTGTTGCCTAAAATATAAGTATTCTTTTATTAATCTATATCTCTACATAAAGGAAAAGTAATAAATATAAAGATTCAGAAAGGTAAAGGTTAACCCTCATAGATACTTTGACAGATATTTTGTTTCTAATGGGATTTCCCCCACCTTTCATTTGGTATTGTTTAGTAAAAATGTTAATTTTGCTTATTTAAAGTAAGAGAGAAAATTTAAATTAAACATAAAGTAAAAGGTCACTTGCTAGAAAAACCACAATAATCTCACTTCATTCAGCTTGACAACAAAAGAGACAAGGCAGATGTTCTTCTCCTGACATACCTCTTTAATTAGACTCATAAAGCGAGTCCCGAAGCGCCAGGGTTTATGTCGATTACACTGCAAGGAACTGACTGTCATCTGGGGAAACTGTTGGACGGCCACAGACACCACATGCACAGCATCATACATTAGAGCAGCATCAGTCTGAAAAGCAAGGGAAAGGGAAATGTATAGTCAATATAACTTGTAGAACCTGTGGTAGATGGTTTGCAAGGAGGGAGAGGGAAGAGGTAAGGGAAATATATATACCGTTTTTCTTTGTATAAAGAAGAAAACATTATCTTTAACATGCTCTCATTCTCTTAAACAAGTCATTATGATCAAATTACTACATCAGCTCCATAAGAAAATTTGACCTATCCTCCTTTTCCTGAAATAACCCAATTACATATAGTCCTAGTATTGCCGTTGAAGTAGGAAATGTATGAAGACAGGCTTTATTTCCTTTTAGTGACTCTCTCTGCTTCTTACTCTGTCTCACTATGCACACACACACACACACACACACACACACAAAATGAGTACATTGCTAACATTTTTAATGGTCATATAAATCACATATTGTATATAAAAGTAAGTAAACAGTTTCCTTTTATAGGAAGAAACAAAGATTTTAAGGGAGATTTACTTAAAACCTTAAATTATTTCACTGTTTTAATCTTTTAGCTTTAAAAAGATATAAACCCTGATCTTTTTCTTCAACTCAAATTTTCAAAAGTTTCAATCTCAGAAACGATGGTAGTTTTGAATCTCAATAGCTGTATTACTCGCTTTTCAAGAAGCTAAACTTAATCTCTTGTACTGTTTCCTTTCCCCAAGATTTCCATATGAATAAAAGTTCATTTGGCTTCTCAAGTAAAGCGAATATGAATTCTACTGTGTTTGCACCTGCTCAAATGACCAACCACTTTGGAGGTTGACGATACAAAAATAAAATGTTTATAAGTCATAACAAAACAGAGGCTCAGTGATTGTCAAGTGCTGTGTTAAATGGACCCTCACATTGTGTTTGACAGATCGATGCCAGGCTTACTACCTAGAGAAGACAGCCACACTGACAGTACTCCTAGCAATGAACTTTGGCCATCTGCTTGGCATGCTTTAGAATAAAAGCATATATTTTCTCTTCTCATTCACACAATTAGTGAGCTGTGAAATGAATTCCAAAATGAATAGGAACCCTGTAGATTACAGCATTTGCCACAATACAAAATGAGTATACACAGTAGCTTTCAAACAAATGGATCCTAAGGAGCTATATCACACAAAATGGAAGATGGCTAAAGAGCACAATGCAATAAGAGAACATAATAATATTATTTTATCATTCATAAATCTCTGGGGAAAATAACTCAGATTCCTAACCTTCATTTTATAAATTTTACTGACTATTTTCACATACCCTGAAGGATGCGTAGTGAAAACTAGTAGTGGAGTTCATAGAGGCATATATCCTGAGCCTGAAGATTTGACTGATATTTGTCTTTGACCCGAGATAACATTCAGAGGACATATTACATATATTACACGGGTGGTCACAAAAATTATCACCAGAATTGGGAAGATATATTTTGAGTGTTTAAAATATATCACTGTCAACAGGAAGGGTAATTTTGCAGCATAAAACATAAGAGAGCCTTAAAAATATTTATGTTTATTTTAACCCAGTAATTCCTCTTTCTGGAATTAACATTAAGAAAATCAGAGATAAGAACAAAGGCAACGTATCCATTGGGTTTTTTTTTAGAAAAAAAAAAAGAGTGGAAATCTACTGAATGACCAAAATAGGGAAATTTCTAAATAAATTCACAATGTTTTCTTATATAAACACTAAAAAATCAGTTTTGAAAAATACTTAACTAGACGGAAATTAAATACATCTTAAATGGTGTTGTGTTAAATTAGATTTAGATTATGCAGAACTGTATTTCCAGCATAAATCATTATATATAGCAATGTATAAATAATGGTTTTATATATAATATACATAATGGTTTTATATA
>NW_012107475.1:2056946-2064121 GCF_000951045.1 Mandrillus leucophaeus | reverse complement strand
TGAAGAACTAATTAAAATCACAGCTAACAAGTGGAGAAGCCGACCCTCTCTGTTCAGGAATGCTTTTGAGCCACCACTACACGCTATATAAACAACAGGAAAACACAATAAATTAATAATATTTAACTCTTGTGAAATAATCATGAGTAAAATTTTTATTTCGTATTTATTTTCCACAGTTTTTAACATTAATGTGTAATGTATGAGGAAGATTACAAATACCATAGCAGTTATTGCCAAGATAAAAATTTTAATCTATTTATGCAAAAATAACTAAAAGAATAAAATATATAATATTTCTAATTCCAAGTTTTCATGAAGATAGCTTTTCATGACTTATTGACATATAGATAATCTTACAGGACATACATAAAAATCCTAGAGTAGTAACCTTATTTAATATGACAGTGCTAGAAAATAATTCTGCCTAATTAAAAATTGAAAAATCTTTTCTGGTATAGAGTTTCAATTTCATGATCAGGGACACAGTAGTTGATAATAAAACTCTTTGAAATCTGTTATTTTAAATGCAATTATAAAAATTAGACAATATTATTAAACTACAAGATAAATATAGCTGGGTACAGTGGCACACACCTGTAGCCCAGCTACTTGGAAGGGTAAGGTAGGAGGATCACTTGAGCCCTGAAGTTTGAGCCCAGTCTGGGCAAAATGGTAAGATGACTGTCTGTAACAATAAAATATAAATCCTTGAGAAAAAGGTACAAGTACTTTAAAAGTTGCTGATCAAACTACTTCTGGATTTCCCAGTTTAAAATATCTACACTTATAAATCAATAAACAGAACTTCTGAAATACTTTCTATTATATGTTCTTCACTTTGGAGTACTTTTTTGTTTTAATTTTAGACTGTTTTTGTGATAGTATGTAGTTTTTTTTCTGTTTACATTTAATATCTTGTCAGATTAAACTATTGTCTTCTTTATAAAATTGTGTATCTATAAATTCTTCCTTCTTTGAAAAATTGTGAGCAAATTCTAGTGCTTCAAAAATATGATTTATCTTATTCTCACAAGAATGCTCACAAAAATGTGGCTTCTCTTATTCTCACGAATATGTGAAAATTTGTCTTCTATTAATAATATTAATAGCCAATATTCATTCAATATCTGTGTGTGAGGCACTCTCCTTAAATTAATTCCTTTAATTTCTATAACCATTATTCAGGTGCAATCCCATCAAGTTTGTGTCAAATAGGAAAGCAAGGCAGTCACCAGTTAAGTAACTCAAAAAACAAACCATAGTATATACAGGTAGGGCTGGATTTAATCCAGATAGTCTGTCCAAAGTTTATATCCTTTTCTCTGGGTTTCTCACTCAGCACTCTATAGTTAATAAGCAAAGTAGTGAAGGTGGTTTTGTAGTTACACAATATAACAAAAGTCAACTAGCACTTGAATGCACAGATCTCTATATAATTTGTTCATAAGTATTTACATAATGAAAAGGCACTGCAAAATAAGAAAAGGTAGAGATTATAGAAAATTGGTAAATATATATTTGTAAAAAAGAAATATGTTATTATACCTGGGGCATGGAGATCGCCCTGTCCGACTCACCACAGCCTATTCGCATACAACCATCAGGGGACGCTAAGGGCAGGCCCATACCCCTGGCACTATCCACAAAGTACCCAAGCATGCCATCCAGAGACCTGAGAACAGCCCTGCCTCGTTCACCAGTGTTGGTGTCTGTGCACTCCTCCTGGGGACTGGACCATCCAGTCTGTTGCAGGCACTGCTAACACCAGTATTTGATGCCTGGGAGCCCACGGGTGTCCCACCATCACTACTGTTATTTCTCATGCCATGCACACTGCTTAGGGGCCCAGGAATTCACCACACACATGCCCACTGATGCCACTACTGAACCCAAGCAAGCTTCCTGGAGGCCCAACAATTGGCCCTCCTGGACCCAGTAACACCAGTGCCCTTGTATGCCACACAGGAGCCTAAAGACAGGCACATTTAGCCCACCCATAATACCACTGAGCCTGAAGACTGAACTACCTGGCACGCCTATACCCAGTAAAATCTCAACCCAGTCTCCACTAACAATCACCGTCTAAGAAACTGAGGAAATCATAGACACCACTGATGCTATAAAAATCATATGAAAACTACGCTACTGCTAACCCTAGAATCAAAGCTAAAGTGCCCCCTCAACCAATACCACAGATAAATCCATAGGAAAAATTTTCCCTTATGAAAACCCATCCAAAATAATTGAAAAAAGCTGGCCAAGTGGCTTACACCTGTAATTCCAACACTTTGGGAGGCCAAGGTGGGTGGATCACCTGAAGTCAGGTGTTTGAGGCCAGCCTAACCAACATGACGAAACCTGGTCTCTACTAAAAATACAAAAGTTAGCAGGACATAGTAGCTGTGGGCCTGTAATTCCAGCTACTTGTGAGGCTAAGGCAAGAGAATGGCTTGAACCCGGGAGGCGGAAATTGCAATCAGCCAAGATAGCCCCACTGCAATCCAGACTGGTTGACAAAGTGAGACTCGATCAAAAAAAAAAAAAAAAAAAAAATTGAAACAAGCAACTATTATACAAGATGACAAGATGTGTAGATATCACCATAAGGACAAAAAAGGACACAAGAAATAAACAATCAAGAAAGTACAACACCTCTAAAGGAGCACAATAATTCTCCAGTAAAAGATTCAGTGAAAAACAGATCTATGAAATGCCCGAAAAAAGACTGAAAATAATTATACCAAAGAAGCTCAATGAGACACAGAGAACACAGGAAAACAATACAAAGGAAAAAAAAAATCAGGATATGAGTGAAAATTTCAATAAAGAGAGAGACATTATATAAAAGAACCAAATTCTGGAACCACTACAGAAAACCACTAAACCACAATGATAAACAATAAGAGAGAAAGTAGGGAACAAAGGATAAACAAAACAATCAAAAACAAAAAATGATGGGACTAAGTCCTCACATATTAATAATAACCTTTAATATACAAACATAATAAGGTGTCCATTTGAAAGATATGACTAGCTGAATGGATTTTTTTAATGATGCAACTATATACTGCCTACAAGAAATTCATCTCGCTTATAAAGACACATATAGACAGAAAGTAAAGGAATGAAAAACAAGTATTCTATGCAAATGAAAGCCAAAAGTGAGCTGGAATAGCTATACTTATATCAAATAAAACAGACTTTAAGTTAAAAAAAACAGTACAAAGAGACAAACCAGGTCATTATATAAAGACAAAGGGATCAATTCAGCAAGAGGACAACATTTCTCAATATTTATGCACCCATCAGCAGGGCACCTAGATATATAAAACAAATTTTATTTGATCTAAAGAGAGACAGAGTTTTTAAAAGTTTGTTTCAACAAACTTTTAAAAGTGGAAATCATATCAAATGTCTTATCAGACCACAATAAACAAAAAAATAGAAATCAGTAACAAGAAAAATTCTTGAAACTACAAATATATGGATACTAAACAGCATACTCTGAAAGACCATTAGGTCATGGAGTAAATTAAGCAGAAAATCTAAAAATTTCTTGAAACAAATAAAAATGGAAACACAACATACCAAAACATATGGGATACAGCAAAAGCAGTGTTAAGAGGGAAGTTTATAGCAATATGTGTGTACATCAAGAAACTATAAAGATTTAAAATAACCTAATGATACACCTCAAGGAACTAGAAAAGAAAGAACAAATTAAACCTAGTATTAGTAGAAGAAAAAAGTAATAAAGATCAGAACTGAACTAAATGAAATAGAGACTTAAAAAATAATACCAAGGATTATTGAAATGAAAAGTCTTTTAAAAAAAATTGACAAACTTCTAGTTAAACTAACCAAGAAAAAAAGATAAAAGATCCAAATAAACAAAATCAGAACTTAAAAAATGACATTACAATAGATAATACTGAAATACAAAAAAAATCCTAAAAGACTATTATGAAAAACTACATACTAACAAACTCAAAAATTTATAGGAAATGGATAAATTTTTAGACACACACAACCTACCAACACTGAATTAGAAAGTAGAAAACCTGAACAGGCTAATAAGAGTAACAAAATTAAATCAATAATAAAATGGCTTCCATCAAAGAAAAGCCCAGTACCAGATGACTTCACTGCCATATTCTACCTAGCTTTTAAAGAAGAGTTAACACCAACTCTACTCAAACTACCTGTTAAAAAACAAGAGGAGATAATTCTTCCTAACTCATTTTATGAGGCCAGAATTATGCTAAAACCAGACAAGGACAAAACAGCAACAACAATGGGTGAACATCTATGTTTTGTAACTATGTTCACAGCCAAATATCCCTGGTGAACATAGATCCAAAAATTCTCAATAAAATACTAGCAAGCTAAATTCTAAATCCAAAGGTACTACAACATGTAGTACTACTACATCCAAAAGGTACTACAACATGATCAAGTGGAATTTATTCCAGGAGCTCAAGGATGGTTCAACAATAAATGTAATAAAACAATAAATGTAATACATCACACCAATAGAATAAAGGGTAAAAATCATGTGATCTCAATAGACACAGAAAAGTATTTGATAAAATTCAACATTCCTTCATAATAGAAACTCAACAAACTAAGCATAAAAGGAACATGCTAAAAAAAAAAAAAAAAAAAAAAAAAAGGAACATGCTTCAGTATAATACAGGCCATATATGACACACCTACAAATAACATAATGTATGAGAAAAAGCTGAAATCCTTTCCTCTAAAAACTGGAACCAGACAATGATGCCCACTTTTACAACACCTATTCAACATAGTACTGAAAGTCCTACTCAGAGCAATCAGACAAGAGAAAGAAAGAACATTGAAACTGGGACCAGAAAAAAGGAAGTCAAATTGTCCCTTTTTGCAGGTGACATGATCTAGTATATTTAAAAAACCTAAAGACTCCACCAAAAACTCTATCTGGCATATTCAGTAAAGTTGTAGAACACAAAATCAACATACAAAAATCAGCCATTTTTTAATACACAAATAACTAACCAGTCAAAAAATCAAGAAAGTAATCGCATTTACAATACCAACAAAAAGTAAAAGACCTTAGGAATAAATTTTACTAAGAAGATGAGGAACTCTACAATGAAACCTACAAAAAACTGATTAAAGAAATTGAAGATGACACAGGCAGATGAAAAGACCATGCTCATGTATTGGAAGGATTAATGTTGTAAAAACGGCCATGCTACCCAAAACAACCTACAGATTCAATACAATTCCCACCAATATATCATGACATTCTTCACAGAAATAGGAAAAACAAACAAACAAACAAAAAAAAACTTCTAAAATTCATGTGGAACCAAAACAGCCTGAATAACCAAAGCAATCCTGAGAAAAAAGAAAAAAAGCTGAAGGCATCACGATACCTGACCTTAAAATGTGTTACAAGGCTACAATAACTAAAACAGCATGGTATTGGTATAAAAACAAACACATAGACCAATGAAACAAAATAGACAATCCGCAAATAAATCCACATATTTATAGCCTACTGATTTTTGACAAAGAAGCCAAGAATATACATTGGAAACAGAATAGGTTCTTAAATAAATGGTACTGAAAAAAACTGGATATCCATACTCAAAAGAACAAAACTAGACTCCTATGTCTCATATACAAAAAAATAATGCAAAATCAATCGAAGTCTTAAACATAAGTTCTGAAAGTATAAAACTACTAGAAGGAAACAGACTAACACTCTAGGACATTGGTCTAGGCAAATACTTTATGGCTAAGAACCCAAAAGTACAGGCAATTAAACAAAAAATAGACACATGGGACACAAAAAGCCATATGGGACATGAAAAGATTCCGCACAGCAAAGGAAACAACCAACACAGTGAAGAGATGACTTGTTGAATGGTAGAAAATACTTGCAAGCTATTTGTCTCACATGGGACCAATATTTGTAATATAGAAGGAGCTCAAACAACTCAAGTGTTAAAAAAAAAAAAAAAAAAAATCCCATTAAAAAGTGGGCAGAGGATGTGAATAAACATTTCTCTAAAAGATATAAAAATAGACAACAGGGGCCAGGCGCGGTGGCTCAAGCCTGTAATCCCAGCACTTTGGGAGGCCGAGATGGGCAGATCACGAGGTCAGGAGATCGAGACCATCCTGGCTGACACGGTGAAACCCCGCCTCTACTAAAAATACAAAAAACTAGCCGGGCGAGGTGGCGGCGCCTGTAGCCCCAGCTACTCGGGAGGCTGAGGCAGGAGAATGGCGGGAACGTGGGAGGCGGAGCTTGCAGTGAGCTGAGATCCGGCCACTGCACTCCAGCCCAGGCGACAGAGTCACACTCCGTCTCAAAAAAAAAAAAAAAAAAAATAGCAGGTATATAAAAAACACTCATTATCACTAATCATCAGGGAAATGCAAGTCAAAACCACAATGAGATATCATCTAATCCGAGTTAGAATCATTCTTAAACAAAAAGACAATAACAAATGCAAACCAAAAATGTGGAGAAAAAGGAACTCTTATACACTGCTGCTGAGTGTATAGTCCATTTTCACACTGCTATAAAGGTACTACCTGAGACTGGGTAATTTATAAACAAAAGAGATTTAATTGAATCCGTTCTCTATAGCTACAGAGGCCTCAGGAAACTTACAATCACGGCAGAAGGCGAAGCGGAAGCAAGATATGTCTGACATGGTGGCAGGAGAGAGAGATACCAGGGAAAACTGCCACTTACAAAACCATCCGATCTCATGAGAATTCCCTCACTATCATGAGAACACCATGATCCAATCACCTCCCACCAGGTCTCTGCCTTGAAACATGGTGATTACAATTTGAGATGAGATTTGGGTAGGAACACAGAGCCAAACTATATCATTCCAATCCTGGCCCCTCACAAATCTCATGTACTTTTCACTTTTCAAAACCAATCATGCCTTCCCCACAGTCCCCCAAAGCCTTAACTCATTCCAGCATTAACCTAAAAGTCTAAGTCCAAAGCCTCATCTGAGACGAGGCAAGTTCCTTTCACCTATAAGCCTGTAAAATCATAAGCATATTAGTTACTTCCAAGATACAATGAGGGTATCGGCATTGGGTGAATGTTCAGCCTGAGCTGTACCTTGGCTGCTTTTAGCCACTGCTGGAGCTGC
>NW_012107475.1:2040989-2056896 GCF_000951045.1 Mandrillus leucophaeus | reverse complement strand
TAGGAACACAGAGCCAAACTATATCATTCCAATCCTGGCCCCTCACAAATCTCATGTACTTTTCACTTTTCAAAACCAATCATGCCTTCCCCACAGTCCCCCAAAGCCTTAACTCATTCCAGCATTAACCTAAAAGTCTAAGTCCAAAGCCTCATCTGAGACGAGGCAAGTTCCTTTCACCTATAAGCCTGTAAAATCATAAGCATGTTAGTTACTTCCAAGATACAATGAGGGTATCGGCATTGGGTGAATGTTCAGCCTGAGCTGTACCTTGGCTGCTTTTAGCCACTGCTGGAGCTGCAACTGGAGTAGCTGGGACATAGGGCACCAAGTTCCAAAGCTGCATAGAGTAGCAGGGCCCTGGCCTGACCAATGAAGCCACATTATGGTGACTGGTGAATAGAATTTTCGAAAAATATTAGCACTCTTGTAGGCAACACTAAATTGATAGTACACCCCCAAATACATATCTCTACAAATCAAAGGTTATCAAGCTTAAACATTATTTGTCCTAAGAAATATTGAGGTAAAACAAATAATTTAAATCATCAAGTATGGACAGGAATGGTCAAGTCAGGAACCCACATTTCCAGTCATTGTCGTGGAGGGAGCCACCACACTCCTTTCAGAGGTTCATAATGTCACTGATTGTAACCAAATTGTTAGTGAAATCTGATCACTATAAGGATAAGAAAGAAGTACCTATAAATGACTGTATAAAATATAAGTATGGAATTACATATAGGCCCAACAATGCCTAGAAAAGGACAATTGAAAAAATAACATACTAAGTAAATAGAAAAAAACAAAAGAAACAAATACAAATTAGATTACAAAAAGAAATTATAGAATCAATGTAATTCTAACAAATCCTGGACTGAGCAGGATGCAAAGATTAGTTCAGAGGACAAAGTAAGTTTTAAAAGTGGCAATTTTAGGCTCACGCCTGTAATCCCAGCACTTTGGGAGGCCGAGGCGGGCGGATCAAGAGATCAGGAGATCGAGGTCATCCTGGCTAACACAGTGAAACCCGTCTCTATTTTAAAAAAAAAAAATACAAAAAATTAGCCAGGCGTGGTGGCGGCGCCTGTAGTCTCAGCTATTCGGGAGGCTGAGGCAGGAGAATGGCGTGAACCCGGGAGGCAGAGCTTGCAGTGAGTCGAGATCGCACCACTGCACTCCAGCCTGGGTGACAGAGTGAGACTCCATCTCAGGGAAAAAAAAAAAAAAAGTGACAATTTTCGTCTTTATTTCATGAGTGTATTCTTTTAGCTCCTAGCAATATAACACTTTTTAAAACCCTCTTCAACATTCTGGATTGCTTCTATCCAATTGCTGTTCAGGAGATTTTCAAAGGGCAAAGACTCTAGTGTATCTTTCACGCCAGGGCTTAAGAAGCATCTCTTACACCCAAATTTAGAGATTGATTTATCTGCTTTTGCTAAATCTTCATCCTCTCTTATTGACTCTATAATTCCTTGCCTTGACTCTTCTCTTAATGGAAGAAAACAGGAGAAAAGAAGAGAGGGGTGGTACAGAGGAGGAGAGAAGTGGAGGGGAAACACAGGTTAAATTATCTTATCATTTTTATAATATTATTATTACAAAACAATAATTATTTTAATTCAAGTTATATTAAATGCTTACTCAGTGCCACAGAATTGTGCCGATTTCTTTACACGCATTATCTCATTTAATTCTCACAAAAATCATATGTTCTAAATGATATTACTAGTAGGATTTTTGAGAGCAGGAAACTGAAGATTAGGAAGGTTAAAGTAATTATTTCAAGGTCTCATGAAAGATTGGCGGAAATAAGATTCAGGCAAATCCTAACCCTTAGAATCACTGTCTAAACAATTATCATCCCTGCCTCCCCTAGGCCATATTCCCACTGAAACTATGATGGGCAAAGGAGGGGAAACTAGTGGGAGAAGATCTCATAGTTTAGGGGGCGTCTTATGAATACCAGTCTAGTATGGTTCCACGGACCATGGAGAATACATCTCTGAGCTGGGATTCCAATAAAAGTTATTGTAGTCCCTAAGTCAAATCTTGTCTTTTTCTTTATACTTTATAGCTACCTCTAAAGAATGCTTCAGGGTTCACCATAACTGTAATTTAGCCAAGTAAACTAAAACTGAATATCAGTACAATTCGTTTATTAAAATCCATATGAGACAGTCAGATAAACCTATGGTCATTTACATCCTAAACTACAAAGGCAAGACAAAAGCTAAGCCGGGGTTGGGAATAAATCAATAATGAAGATAAGATAATCTGTTCTATTTTCTCTCTTGCAACTATAATTTTATATACATATATATATTTCTCTCAAGTATAATTATGTATGTGTATATATGTGTATGGATTATATACATTATATATTATACATACACACACACACCCCCCCATATATATGGGCCACACTTAACGGAAAGCTAGAAGAATTTATCTATTCCCTCTAAGGGTATACTGCAGAAGAAAGACGCTCAAATTATATAGGTACTGGCCAGACAGGGCTATTGTGACAGCTAAATGCAGCCCTACCTGCTTCACGGCTAGTTCAAACACCTGTCAACTGGAATGTGGACTGCCTTTCAGAGCCTACCTCAGACTCAATTGGAGCTATTTTTATTTCCAAAATAAGTTAGTTAACCTACAAAAATGTTTTTCAGCCAAAAACTTTTGTTTTGCAAACCTTTAAAATTGCACAATATGGTCCTACACATTTTAGTAAAACTGTAGTGATCTTTCCAAATGGCTGGCTTGAAAAGAACATACGAAACGTCTTCAAATATATTTAGATATCCATTAACCTTCTTACTAACTTATTGCTTCGTGTATCTTATACCTAGTCAAATTACTTTTACGAATAGAATGTGTAACAGAGAAACAGGCAGAAGAGTGACAAATGCTAATTTCTATGGCTGAGCTATTGCCACAGAAATAGGCTTAGTCACCCAGTACTATTCCATCCATCAAGTAACCTCATGACTGATGAGTCTTTAAGTTATTAAAAAAAAACAGTAAAATCTATGTATGTTTACATTTTCCTTACACTCTGGAAAAAATCACTACACATTTTTAAATAATTGAAGAATTTAAGAAATTAGATGTTCTTAAAAGTTTTAAATAAGAAAAATTGACATGGTTTAATATTTTGATTTTATATATACAATTAAAATATCTCCAACTATAAAAAACAGAAATGGATTCTATGAATAGTTAAAATATTTATCTGTACTTAGATTTCTTTTACAGAATAATCTGATACTAAGCAGTAATTACCAAGCTACCAATGTCCATGTTTAATGCATATGTTATTTCTCTTTCTGATTCCTCACATAATACATTTCCTTTGTAAAGGTCTAAAATAGATGCTTCAAGAGTTACACAAAAAATAAAACATAGATTTTATTTGAAAAAAGCATGAAGAAACTAGAAACAAACAATTTCAAACTATGTACAAATACAGAACAGAACGTTAGTATATCAAATTTCTCAGATACACTAAAAATTTTTCTCAGCAAAAATCCATCAAAAATGTTTATTTTTTTCTTATGGTGAGAAATCATTCTTTTGGAATGACTTTTGGATACCTCCATTCAATTTTGACTGGGAGAACTTAGAACACAGTATCTTCCAGGTTATTATGTCTATTGTGCCAAGCATGGTTATATTTTTGACAATATTTCACTCTTTGCTGTTGTTATTAGCACTCTTGGCCTGAGAGACAAATGCGTCCAAAGTTGAATGCAATAATTTACATCTAAATATAATTACTTTTAAGAGTAATTTAAATATGTGTTGGTTATAATGTGTACATTTTACTCTAATACATCTATTAGAAGTTAAAGGGTAATGCACCATTTTTCTTGGAAGATGGTCCATTGATTTCATTTTACTCTAGAACTATCCAGAATCCTAGCAAATTAAACATCACTAATTTGTATCTTCTTTCTTCCTTTTACATTCTAGTTTTAATAAAACTGTTCATATTTTTCTTGCCTTTTATTTTTTCTTTTATATCACAAGCATCTTTTGGATAATAACAATGTCTTTTTAATACCTCACATAGTATTCCATACATTGCCTTGCCTGTAGTAAGTGTATAGAAGTACTTTTCAATAAAGGGATGAATTCAACCACAAACTTCATTTAAACAATAAAAGAAATAGGTATTTGGGAGCTCTGAATAACAATCACACTGCCATTTAGCTGGAATGTATTACCTCCCAGAGGTACAGTGAACCAAATCTGTCAGCAGCTCAGACCGGGGAGGAATGTGAGTAAAGCCTCTGTCCAATTTCTAAATGAATTTATAGTAACAGTTCCTTGAACACATTTATCTTTCCATTAAATAAGTGCAGGCAGGTCCCCTTTGAGATCTGAATGCTAGCTGGCAGGTGGCAGATCCATTCTGGAACTCCTACATCTCAGATTTTGCTCATTTCTGAATTCCCATTTGAGGTACAGTGCATAGCAAAAAGAGCTGCATGGTCTAATAAATAGAATAGAAGTTTATGAATTCTGGATCTTTCACTGACTTGACCTTTTAGCTAAAGAAAATAATAAAAAAAAAATTTAATCCCTATTGCCTTGTTTCCTCATTTTATAATCGAAAATTAAATACGATGATCTAAAGATTTTCTTGCTTGAAAAATTACTTTAAAAATCAGATGGTTCCAGGGAAAAAAAATGCAAATGTTAGTTCTTTAGTTAGATAATACAGATATTAACAGTGATGGGCAAAGAGGTAAATCCTGACCTCGGGATCTCCCTTGCACAGTCAGCACAAGCCTAAATGGGACAGACAATCGCCCACCCCTCTGAGCAAGAAGGAGGGGGTCACACATGGAGAACAGGCTGGTGCTCACTCATTCAGCTGGCACACTGCACTGAGCACTCTGCCCGGCACAGAGCAGGTGTGCGGTGGCTGCTAGCTGAACTGAGGGACTGATGAAGAAATGCCCTCAGACCCAGTCGGGAGCCAATTGTCAGAGACAATTCTCCCAGTTACACTGCAGCTGCCATTATGCTTTCTCTGTTGCTGGCTCTTTGTATTACTCTGAAACAGAGTTCTTTACCAGCAGCTGCGTGGACTGCACAGACTGCATGAGATAATACATTAAAGCAGTTTGCACAATTCCTGGCACATGGTGCATAGGCAGGTGTTGGATGATGATGGCGATGATCACCAGAAGAGCGGTAATCTCTTCAGATGGATACTCTCCAGAACAAGGAACCAGTTTAGAAAGTGTAATGTTTCAACCCTTCTGCACCCACTGTCAGCCTAAATGGGAGAACAGGACTCATGCTGTTTAAAACAGCAGATCAGGTTCTAGATGGCAAAGGAGCAAGAAGGAAATTAACATATAATAACCTGATCCCCACACAATGTGGTATGTACATGATGCTACAATTCAGTTGAACTCAGAATTCAAAAAAAAAAAAAATCGAGTACATATGAGTTACTGACAAATTTAGAATTCAAGAATAAAGATAAGTGGTGAAATAGTATAATGTCATGTATTCAATATTACACGAAGGACATCTGTAAAAGGAGAGGAATGAGCCAGGTTGATTTTAAGGTGTCCTGTGGCTAACATTCATATTATAGAAAATCCACATTTTACTCTGATTTTATACTGGTTTTGTAATATAACCATAACCCTTATTTGTCTGTCTTCTCTACATAATTATGTATTCTTTACATTCTACATATGTCTGTCTCTCTCCATAATTCTTTATAAGGCTGTGTGCTTGCTTAGCAAACTATTGTATGAGCATTTCATACAAATTAATAAATAAGGGTAATCAAAACTAATTATTCTTAGGTCATTGCCTGTGTTCATGTCCTAGCAAATTACTGCCTGAACCAATAAAACCTGCCAATATTTATATTATAATTTTTTCTTTGTCATTTCACCTTCATCACTGTTAAACTTCTCATGCACATTAAACATCAGCCTGGCTCCTCATTCTTTGAGGAAGAAAACTAAAATTCTTTCTTTCCTACCCAAAGACATTCTCTAATATTACAGCATTTTACCTCCTTTTGCCTCCTTTTACACAGTGAAAACATGAATCTGCTTCTGATTTATGTTTTAGAATGACCAGAGAGATTTTATTACAAATTAAATGCATAAAAGAAAATTTCAGAAATTGCATGACGAAATACCTTTAAAAATATATGGATTTTTAGTGAACCAAGATTGTGCCACTGCACTCCAGCCTGGGTGACAAAGTAAGACCGCATTCTCTCTCTCTCTCTCTCTCTCTCTATATATATACACACACACACACACACACACACATATTGTTTCCATATATATACACACATATATAGTTTCCATATATATATATGAAGAAATCTGTATCTTCACACTTTGCCATATAGCTAGAATGTATTACCTCCCAGAAGTACAGTGAGCCAAATCTGTCAGTAGCTAAGACCGGGGTGGGGAATGTGAGAACAGCCTCTGTCCTGTTTCTAAATGAATTTATAGTTTATTATAAATAAACTATACAGTAATCTGTGTGTGTGTGTATGTGTGTGTGTGTATATATATATATAAAAAAAAGATTTTTGTCTCTACATGTATATCATTGAGTACCCATGAAGGCTGAAAGGAAGAGACAAATTGATGAATTAGGAAGAATATTCTAATTCAGCAATGCTCTGAAGATCAAGTAAAGTAGACAGCACTGAGTGATAGTGGTTCCTGAGATTCAGATAAGAAATGGTCTCGGCCAGAATTAATGCCATAAATAATTAACAAATCCATTTGTTTAGTGTTCCTGTGAATTTGAATAAATGTCTATGTCTCTCCAAACCAGTGCTCTCTGGCTTAAGCTGAAAGCTACCAAAAAATAGTGACTGCCAATTAGCTTATTTTGAACAACAACCAGTAAATACAGCCTAAAATGTGGCTGACACTAATTTTAACAATAAGAGTTTTCATTGGCCCTTTATGTTTATCTTACACAATTATGGGCTTTCAATCTTTCAAAAACTCTTGTTGTATGCCATTTTCTTTAACAACATTTAACAAGATAATTTTACAAACAGTATTATTTCCCTGTAAGATTTTAAGGCTTCATAAGGAATGATATTCAATACATGAAGTTTTAAAGTCATAAATGTAAAAGCTTCAGAAAATGACTACTTTGCCTTTTTTCCAAAAAAGTATGTACTTACCATACATATTTTCTCTATAACTTTTCCTTCTGATATATATATATATATTTCCTTCTGATATATATATATATATCTCTTTTAAATGTACCATTCCCCAAGCAGAAAATCCTATTTGTTTTTACATTATCTAAACTCCTTTAAACATTTATACAAAAATTCCAGGATGTTTAGATAATTTTCAAACATCATGTACAGAAACTCTTTACTTTTTAAATATAAATGGTTAAAGGACAGTTGTGAAGCAGGTTAGAAAATGCCAACAGGTTTTCAATTAAAAGTTCCATTTAACTAATGTAATTATTCTTACCTAATTAAATTTTTTTTAACTAAGATCAGTCCATTGAGATACCTCATTCTGTTTTAAAATGTTACATGAAGCTCTTACTAATGTCCAGGAACCACGTTGTATTGATGAGATTGTTAATGAACTCTCTAGCATCAATGCACTGGCCTTAATAATTTAGAACCTGTTAAATCTTGTCTGCTTTTTACTACATTTGGAACCACTATTGATTTAGAGAAGAGTCAATACCAAGGGGAAGTATTCTTTGCACTTCCAGCTGGTCTCCAATACATCCAATTATCTTGATATTTGCAGCTCAAATTAGGTTCTTGCATTGAAAAATTTATATTAATCAATATTGTTTATATTTACTTTTTTGAATATGATGAAGTAAAATAGATTTTTACGGCATTAACAGACTGTAATTTTTTTCTAAATTTGGAACCTAGATGGATGCAAACCAAAATACACTAGAAATTTAGGTCCATGAGTTCAAATGTTCATGTAAGTATTAATTCCAAATGTCAATAAAAACTGATAACCTAAAAATTAAATTATAGCAAAGGCCAACTGTAAGCATGATTTGAAGAAGACTTAACAATGTAGAGAGATATTTCTGAAAAAAATAAAACAATGCATATGCAAACAAAACATATCAATATGTATCCTTTATGACTTTTTATGTTCTTATTGTGTGTTTAGCTTTCTATCTTGTGCTCATTACTCTATCAAAATTGCAGTAGAAACTTGTCACGAAATTTTGAAAAAGTACAATTTTCATAGGAAGAATATGAGATTTAGAATTTTAGTTTTTAATTTTTAGTGGCAATGGGAAGTCATATTATCTTTCTTAACTTAATTTTCCTCATCTTTAAAATAAGTAAAATAGTAACCTACCTCACAGAGTTGTTGTAAGAATAAAGTTAGATAAATTTATAAAAGTATGAATTATAAAGTTTTTTAAATATGTCACAATTATAAAACAAATTAACTGAAAATCTCAAGTATGTTAACAACTGATAATATCAATTTAGATGGGACAGAGGTTTTTGGCTTTGTTTTTTAAATAAGGATTGATTTCTACACTCATATTTATAGTGTAACTCAGATCCATAACTTGAAGACCTTCCATCTCTTCACTAATTTTTTTTTCTTTTTTTTTTTTTTTGAGACAAAGTCTTGCTCCTCACCAGGCTGGAGTGCGATGGCACAATCTCGGCTCACTGAAACCTCCTCCTCCCGGGTTCAAGCGATTCTCCTGCCTGAGCCTCCCGAGTAGCTGAGACTACAGGTGCGTGCCACCATGCCTGGCTAATTTTTTGTATTTTTAGTAGAGATGGGGTTTCACCATGTTGGCCAGGTTGGTCTCCTGACCTCGTGATCCGCCCGCTTCAGCCTTCCAAAGTGCTGGGATTACAGGCGTGAGCCACTGCACCCAGCCCTCTTCACTATTTTAATTAATATAAATTTTTCCTATTTTGAAAATATATTGCTTTAATTAATCATTGTTTTATTGCCATGAGGAAATGCCTCTGCTTGCTCATTCTTAGGTCTCTTGAATATCTCTTCCCCATATGAACATATACTTTCTCACTGTATTCTTTCCTTTGTCTGTAAGTGTATTACAATTTGATTCAGTCATTCAACACTATTTATGTTATTAATGTGCTACTGACAACAAATACAGTTATTTGCTTGGGCAATAAAACTTGGAAATCAAAGATGATTTAGATCTTTGGAGTACTTACAGTAGCTGAGTGGGACAAACAAGTAAACCAAAATTTTAATACAAAGTCATATGCAGGGTAACAGAAGGGTATTTAATTTCATCTGGAGTAGCTCCTATCTACTAACGTTAGAGAGTAGTCTTTGCTTCAAAGATTTTTCTATCAACATCAATAGCTTCAAAAAATAAAAGGAGTGGGAAAAAGTTAAAGAATCAAAAGTTGAGAGGAATGGTTGCATTAGGGAAGAGGTCAAACCAGAAGTTTCACTATTTTTTTTCGAGATTATACTTTATTCATTTTCTGAGACTCCTAGCATCTGCTTTCAGGCTATTAAAATATTCTTGTCCTTTTAGAGAATAAACATTAAAGGATTTATTTAAGTTCATTCTTACTTTATGTTAGAACTGATCCAGTGAAAGACTGAGAAAGTAGAACATGGAACTCTGAAGACCAGGAGTATAGTCCTGGTAACTCAGTGGCATCTTCGGTGGGAACTGTTGTTTTGCCTTCTCAGTATCTCTTCTTATTGCAGCAGAATCGTCTTCCACGTCAGTCCATTTCCTGCTTTAATCTCCTAGCTCCAGGTATAAACACATATTTCAGGCCTTGTCACAGCTATTGCTTCAGGCACGGCCAAGTGAAACAAGCTCCGTTCATTAGTTAAACCCAGGTTTTTTGAGGAAGCCATTAGGAAAGAGGTACTTTCTTTCTTGTGGGGTCCCAGACTGGTGGATTACAAACTTTGATGCCACCTTTATATCTCTCTCTGAGAATAAAGCCAGTAGAAAAAAGAGAGGAAGTGGGAGAAGAGGAATCTGTTGATAAGAACTTCCTTTGTGCACTTGGATCCAACTGTGTTTGAAGACAAATTATCCTGTACTTTAAAAGAAAGATAACTAATATGCTTCTTTTTGCTCTTAACTAATTTCATAAAATTTTAGACAGCTCAAAGTGAAAGAATCAAATGATATATTCTTAGAGTTTAGTTTCTTCAAGGTAAAGTGAGAGCATTACTTTTATCTCCATATAAGTTGGAATATACATTTAAGGAAAATGAGATGTGTATAAAATCAAACCATAAATAATTATACATATAAAAGTACTAGAGAATATAATAGTTATATAAAATAAATTTACTGAATATATTATTATCTTCTGATTATTAAGACATTTTTGTAGAAAATCATTCAATTTAGTAGGAAAATTTTAGGCAATCACTAAGCTATTCCTATAGTTTTGTAAAGGCACAAAATGGAACATGTGAGTTGGCATAGGAGAACACACTACACCTGCCAAAAATACATGGATCTGAATTTTGTTTGAATCAACACTACTCTTCCTATTGTGACTATGCAGGTTCAGGGATAATCAGAATGTGTACTGAAGCAAAAAACTTTAATGGTACACTGCTGTGAACACTAATAAGAAAGAAATCACAGAGGACTCCAAAAACAAATGCCAACTAATATTCTACAATGCCCTTTTAGCCAGTAGGTTAATAGACTGACATCAAAATTGGAAATGACCGATTAAGCTGTATCAGTTTACTCTTGACATTTATACTTCTGAGTTTTATACTTGATGAAACAAATTATAAATCACCAACCAGGACGTAAAAGACTTTCATTACAACAACAATTTGTTTGCACTGAATCGTATGCCATTTAGGAAATTAATTCAAAGTAGACAAAGAGCAGTAGACGAGGGTGATGCCATTTTACCCAGGAGAAATAACAGTTAGATAGCCTTCACCTGCTTGATCTGATGACTGAACAGCTGCAGCCAAGGTAAGACAGGATGGTGACGTGTGGGCAAGGACTCAGAGGAAACCCAGAATGAACAGCAACTCCACAGATAAATAAGCAAAAAGAGGATGTTAGAAATGTTTTTAAAAGCATAAGAATCATCATTAGATAAAACAAAAGGACATTTCAGAAAAAAACAAGGCAGTAATGATAGAATTGTGAAAGGTATCAAAATCAAAAGAGTCACTAATGTTAACAAATGAACAAATAAACAAGCAAACAAAAAGCCTTGACAAATAGAACCAGGGAACACCATAAAGAGGTTATCATTCTTGCATGTCTGATAACAAAAAAATACAAAATCCACAATCTTGCACAAAGGCCATCAGAACCTTACACAAAAAATATTTCTACAAGGGCATTTGCCCAGCAACCGCTTAACTTCGGACTGGTGATAACCTTATTATTGGTCTTGGTAGCCAAAGATAATTATCTCAGAAGAATTATATAATCCTCCTGCTTTTTCTCTTTGAAAACCTCTGTCTCCCTTTACTTCCCTAACTATGCGCATAGTTTACTTTGATATGCATATTCCCATTACAATGCTTTATTCTCAAATAAATACCTTTTCTTTTAGAGGGCCCCTCTCTCAGTGTTATTTAGGTTGACAGGCTATAGCATAAAATATTCTCTCCTTGTTATTTGGAACAAACAAGTAGATACATTTATTTAGAAAGAAACTCAAAAAGATACTCATAATTTGTTTAATCTTATCTTTGAGTTTATCTTGTGGGTTAGATTTGAGAATCCAGGAGATGAGATTCCTGTAAAGCATACATTGCCTCATTTACTCGAATAGCTATCATGGCACCTGAGTATGTCCAATGAAGCTCAGTAAAGGGCTGTAACTATTGAGTAGACTTCTGTGTTTCGAGGGTTCACAGCATCAGATAATATTTCTTCTCTTCCTTTGCATTCCTGATTCTAAACTCCTCCACTTCCCG
This sequence comes from Mandrillus leucophaeus, assembly GCF_000951045.1. NCBI lineage: Eukaryota > Metazoa > Chordata > Mammalia > Primates > Cercopithecidae > Mandrillus > Mandrillus leucophaeus. Next base: position 2,044,933 of record NW_012107475.1, on the reverse strand, counting down.
CTTCTTCAATTGTATATTCTTTAGAGTCTTTTCTTTCTGACTTCCTAAATAAAGGCTACCCAATGAATATACACATTCTATTGCATTTTGAAAGAAAAATTACAACAAACATACTATTGTTTATGTCAAATGGTGAACAAAATTCAATATATTGTATACTTGGGCATTTGTATCTACTTTTTTCCCAAGGAAAACAGTACAAAGATATTATACATATCCATCATGCAAGGTAGAAAATTAAAATTTACTTTTGTTTTCTTACACTTTTGAAATTAGCCAAACCAGAAGGAATACCCTTAACCAAAAGTTAAAGCATGAAGTTTAGTAAAGTTATAAAAAAATCAGAGCAATAATAAGCATATCAGCTATAATTTTAGCCTATTAGGTCAGTTTTTAACTACATGTCCTAGATGATAATCTGTCTTTTTTTAAATCAGAAAAATAGTAAATATTTCACAAAGAAGTTATTTAGCCATAGGGTTATTTTCTTTCTTTTTTTTTTTAATTATTATTATACTTTGAGTTCTAGGGTACATGTGCATAATGTGCAGGTTTGTTACATATGTATACTTGTGCCATGTTGCTGTGCTGCACCCATCAACTCATCAGCACCCATCAACTCATCATTTACATCAGGTATAACTCCCAATGCAATCCCTCCCCCCTCCCCCCTCCCCATGATAGGCCCCGGTGTGTGATGTTCCCCTTCCCGAGTCCAAGTGATCTCATTGTTCAGTTCCCACCTATGAGTGAGAACATGCGGTGTTTGGTTTTCTGTTCTTGTGATAGTTTGCTAAGAATGATGGTTTCCAGCTGCATCCATGTCCCTACAAAGGACACAAACTCATCCTTTTTTATGGCTGCATAGTATTCCATGGTGTATATGTGCCACATTTTCTTAATCCAGTCTGTCACTGATGGACATTTGGGTTGACTCCAAGTCTTTGCTAGTGTGAATAGTGCCGCAATAAACATACATGTGTGCATGTGTCTTTATAGCAGCATGATTTATAATCCTTTGGGTATATCCCCAGTAATGGGATGGCTGGGTCATATGGTACCTCTAGTTCTAGATCCTTGAGGAATCGCCATACTGTTTTCCATAATGGTTGAACTAGTTTACAATCCCACCAACAGTGTAAAAGTGTTCCTGTTTCTCCACATCCTCTCCAGCACCTGTTGTTTCCTGACTTTTTAATGATCACCATTCTAACTGGTGTGAGATGGTATCTCATTGTGGCTTTGATTTGCATTTCTCTGATGGCCAGTGATGATGAGCATTTTTTCATGTGTCTGTTGGCTGTATGAATGTCTTCTTTTGAGAAATGTCTGTTCATATCCTTTGCCCACTTTTTGATGGAGTGGGTTATTTTCTATAATACCTACCACATGGCACTGAAGTAGGCACTTTATGACATTATTTAACTTAATTTGCTTTAGCAATCTCATGATATAAACAATATATGCCAAGGAGCCAAGACTCAAAGCACCGAGTGACCGGCACACCTAAAATCTAAACCCAGGCCTATTAAATTCCAAAGATTGTGGGGTTTTTTCTTCTTAACCCTGAGGTTAAGACAACAGAAATTACTGCGATACATAGCTGTGTGCCTTAACATTATGAATTAGGCATCTATTTTAGAGTTCAGTGTCCCTCATATTGTAGCAAGACGAGTGGCAGACGAAACTCCTCAGACACCAAGTTAAAGAAGGAAGGGGTTTATTCGGCCGGGGGCATCAGCAAGACTTCTGTCTCAAGAGCCGAGCTCCCCAAGTGAGCAATTCCTGTGCCTTTTAAGGGCTCACAATTCTAAGGGGGTGCATGTGAGAGGGTCATGATTGATTGAGCAAGCAGGGGGTACATGACTGGGGGCTGCATGCACCAGTAATTATATCAGAACAAAACAAGATAGGGATTTTCACAGTGCATTTCTATACAATGTGTGTAATCTATACATAACAGAACCAATTAGGTCAGGGGTCTATCTTTAACTACCAGGCCCAGGGTGCGGTGCCATGCTGTCTGCCTGTGGATTTCATTTCTGCCTTTTAGTTTTTACTTCTTTATTCTTTGGAAGTAGAAATTGGGCATAAGATAATATAAGGGGTAGTCTCCTCCCTTATTCCCCCCTTTTGAGACTCTCACTCATTTTAATAGTGGGAGTTCTCACTTTCATTTTCACTACCGATGTCTTCTTGCAAGACAGATGGATAGTGATTTATATAGTACATTCGTGCTGAGGCATTTTGGTGAACTAAGGTAGCAATGAAGCTCTTTATCATTCGAAGAAGTACAGGTATCAAACAAGGGAGCAGTAGGCAGGTTCCTATTATTATTATAACTCCTATTATAAGAGTTTTAAATCCTCCTAGCACTGGGAACCATTCTCCAAACATGACGCCAGGATCAAATCCATGCCACACTTGCACGGGCACATGTGCCAGTTTTGTCATATCTCCAACTATGTCTTCAACTACTTGCTCTTGATTATCTGTGTGTAGGCAGCAATTAGAAAGGTTAAATTTCCTGCATATCTCTGCTTTAGCTGCTAGCAAGTAGTTGAGAGCTAATCTATTTTGATAGATAGCTTTTCTCATCAGAGTTTCTTGCTCGGCCAGAATAGTCAAGGCTCTGCCAGTTTTATTAGTGATTATTTCTAAGACAGCTTATAACCATATGATTCAGTTGATCATGTAAATGGGGGTCCAGTATCCCCATGAGCTGTAAGGTACATAATATTGCATGATTCTCTCAGGGGGCCATTCATCATCTTTCCAATTTCCTATAGCTATGCTTCTCTTTCCACAGGAAGCATAGACAGGGAAGCCCAGGAGTTCACCTGTTTTTATGGGTAGTCGGAAGGAAGATGGTTTAATAGTGCCAATAACACAACTACCTGCCCACTGGCCAGATAATTTGGCATAAGCTCTATGCCCACATATCCAATACAATCCAGTGGGGGCTGTCCGGTCCCAGTGGGACTCCGCATGGGTCCACACGGTTTGCAACTTTGGGAATTTACCAGATGGATTCCTCGATTCCTCTCTGTTTGATTTGAACTCCACCAAGTGACTGCTTTTGTGGTACCATTATACAGTTTCTGTCCAAGACAACTAAGTCATCCTACACGAGTGAATTCTTTTCCTTCTCTAGCTAAGCAATATTGTCCAATAATTGAGGCTTTTAGGACCCAGAAATTATCAGGGTGATTCTTTTGAGCTGGGAATTCATCAGGAACTGGGTCTGTAGGCATTAATTCTCGGGCTTCCCATGGCCATTGATCTCCCATTACAGTTCCTCCACATACATAACGTGAAGTGACATTGAGAGACTGGGCTACATGCTCGGCTAATTGCAAAAACAAATTTCTTGTTTTTCCTGGAATTTCTGGTACTGGTACATTTAGTTCATCATAGAAAGTTTGAAACACTGGCTCAGGAGAGCATTTGTAAACTCCTCGAATCAAGGTATTTACTCGAGGATCCAGTCTGGCCCCATCAATTCCTAAGGTCGCACACTCCTCTTCTTTCCAGCAAGGATCAAGGGGATTGGTTATTACTAGCTCTAAGGAGTTACATTGTCCGTTAGTACAGGAAGGGCGATTTTTTCCTTTCTGAAGGTAGACTGGATCCTTTTGCTCATTTTTTTTTTTTTTTCTTTTATCAAGTGGCCTAAATGACCAAGTGGTAGTTAGCAGCACAAGGTAGGGTCCTTCCCAGACTGGCTCAAGTTTTTCTTCTTTCCACCTTTCGATGAGAACATAATCTTCAGGCTGGTGCTGGTTTACTGGAAATTCTAGGGGTGGTACATGTGCTAAAAGACTTTTAGTTTTTTTTTTGGTTTTTTTTGTTTTTTTGTTTTTCTTTTGTGAGAAAGGAAAGTGGAAGATAAACCAGGTACGTAATTTTTAAGAAATTGACCTTTTGTTTTAAATGTGGGGACC
>NW_012107475.1:2019095-2040939 GCF_000951045.1 Mandrillus leucophaeus | reverse complement strand
GGAAGCATAGACAGGGAAGCCCAGGAGTTCACCTGTTTTTATGGGTAGTCGGAAGGAAGATGGTTTAATAGTGCCAATAACACAACTACCTGCCCACTGGCCAGATAATTTGGCATAAGCTCTATGCCCACATATCCAATACAATCCAGTGGGGGCTGTCCGGTCCCAGTGGGACTCCGCATGGGTCCACACGGTTTGCAACTTTGGGAATTTACCAGATGGATTCCTCGATTCCTCTCTGTTTGATTTGAACTCCACCAAGTGACTGCTTTTGTGGTACCATTATACAGTTTCTGTCCAAGACAACTAAGTCATCCTACACGAGTGAATTCTTTTCCTTCTCTAGCTAAGCAATATTGTCCAATAATTGAGGCTTTTAGGACCCAGAAATTATCAGGGTGATTCTTTTGAGCTGGGAATTCATCAGGAACTGGGTCTGTAGGCATTAATTCTCGGGCTTCCCATGGCCATTGATCTCCCATTACAGTTCCTCCACATACATAACGTGAAGTGACATTGAGAGACTGGGCTACATGCTCGGCTAATTGCAAAAACAAATTTCTTGTTTTTCCTGGAATTTCTGGTACTGGTACATTTAGTTCATCATAGAAAGTTTGAAACACTGGCTCAGGAGAGCATTTGTAAACTCCTCGAATCAAGGTATTTACTCGAGGATCCAGTCTGGCCCCATCAATTCCTAAGGTCGCACACTCCTCTTCTTTCCAGCAAGGATCAAGGGGATTGGTTATTACTAGCTCTAAGGAGTTACATTGTCCGTTAGTACAGGAAGGGCGATTTTTTCCTTTCTGAAGGTAGACTGGATCCTTTTGCTCATTTTTTTTTTTTTTTCTTTTATCAAGTGGCCTAAATGACCAAGTGGTAGTTAGCAGCACAAGGTAGGGTCCTTCCCAGACTGGCTCAAGTTTTTCTTCTTTCCACCTTTCGATGAGAACATAATCTTCAGGCTGGTGCTGGTTTACTGGAAATTCTAGGGGTGGTACATGTGCTAAAAGACTTTTAGTTTTTTTTTTGGTTTTTTTTGTTTTTTTGTTTTTCTTTTGTGAGAAAGGAAAGTGGAAGATAAACCAGGTACGTAATTTTTAAGAAATTGACCTTTTGTTTTAAATGTGGGGACCTTGGCAGTGCACTTTATAGTACTTAGTGCCTTTTTACTGAGAAATTTCCTTTAGCACATATTTTTATTAGTTTTTAAACCAAAGAAAGCCAAATACCATTTTACATTTAACAATGCTTCTCGTATGATTTTTATACCAGATAAGCTAAATTTTATCTTTATATTAGTGGGTTATTAATGTTAAACCTAATTTAAATAAAACCTTGTAGACATATTTATTTAATTTTTAATGTTTGACCATAAGGTATGATTTTATAGACTCTTTTTAACCTTTAATAATTTTTGCTAAAGAGCAGGTTGGTGCTTTAAGAAAAACTTGTTATGCTTTTATTTGAATGTCCGGTTCACAGAAAAACTGGATGATCCTTCTTTAACTTTAGCTAATACGTTAGCTAAACTTTAGCTAAATGAACACAAAATATTCTTTACAATTAATGTTTTAAACCTTGCTTAAACCTTCAAAACAGTAATTTTTAACTTTTTAATGTAGGTAAAAATGTACATTCTTATGCCTCCTTATAATCCCTTTACCAAAGGTATATTTTGCTTTTCTTATTCACCTTGCACATAAACTGTTTCTTTTTTTTTTTCAATAGTTTTACATTCAGGAGGCCTAGTTACTTTTAAATTATACAACATCTTTTGCATAAATTCTTTTTTTAACACATATTTTTTTATAACCCTCTCTTTTTTTCTTTTTCACGACTTTTACAGGCAATTTTTTTTTGACATGCCTTAATTTTCTGACTTATTACAAACATTTCTTTCTTTAAACAACCAGTTAATTTATTTCAGGACAAGAATTTACCATATAACACTCTTTTTATATAAATTCCGCCTCCCCCCTTTTTTCTTTTTTCCTTTTTTTATTTAACTACTTGTATATCTCTCTCTTTCTTTCTCTCTTTGACTTTGTCTGTCTCTCTTTGACTTTCCTTTTGCCTCTGTCTCTTCTCTCTCTCTGCCTCTCTCTTTCTTTCTCTCTCTTTCTCTCTTCTTGACTCCCTCTTTGTCTGTCTCTTTCTCTCTCTCTGCCTCTTTTAATCTGTCTCTTTCCTTTCTCTCTCTCTGCTGGTCTTTCCTTGCCTCTGCCAGCTACTTATGCTGCTGTTCTCTCAACCACTGTGTATTGGGGGTAGGGGGGTCTAAAACCAGCTGTAACCAAGTGTCTATGTATAGGAACTGGTCTGGGTTCCCTGGCTTACATGTTACTTTGTGCTATACCTTTGAAATAAGGGACCTGTCCAGGCTTTCTTCTAATGACCAACCTACCTCTAATGCTGGTCAGTCTATCTTACACAAAGTTTTAAGTTTTCCTGGTATCATAGTACTCCATAGTCTCCCTTAAATCCTTTTTTTTGAAATTTTTCAACATAGTTCTTAGTGGGGTGGGTTTACTTTGTGCCTCACCCATGTTTCCTCTAGACAAAACACCACACTCACACCACACACACACCACAAAACAAAGAACGGGTAAAAAGGGCATACACACACTTTTGTAGTTTACACCAAACCAAAATCAAAACCAAAATCAGAGTATCCAGAAATCTAAGCCAGGTCAAAACCAAAACCAAAGTATCACGCAATCCAAGTCAAGTTAAAAACAAAAACCAAAGGGCCAGTACAGGCACACCATGGGTGATCAGGCCATGCTTCCACTCAAATGGAGTGGGCAAGTTCCCAAGACTGGTCCTGTCAAGCAATTCAAACCAAATCAAAACTAAAACCAAAGTGCCAATAAAGGCACACCATGGGTGATCAGGCCACTCTTCCACTCAAACAGAGTGGGCAAGTTTCGAAGACTAATCTAACCAAGTTTTAGATGTCCAGACTCCAAGTGCCAGTTCCTTCCTGGTGTTCAGCCACTGTGTTGATCCTCCACGGGGGCCTGCCACACACTGCTCTGGCGAGGTGTCCCACCGGGGCAAATGCGTACCGGGGGAGCTCTCAGGATCGGTGTTGCTCAGGCTGGTTGGAGTCCCCCGCAGGGATGTTCCACAGGGCAGGCTTAAGCCGCCTAAAGAGCTGCCTCAATCATCCACCATTCACCTCACTTCCCGATCAGGGAACCAAGAAATGTGGCAGGACGAGCGGCAGACAAAACTCCTCAGACACCGAGTTAAAGAAGGAAGGGGTTTATTCGGCCGGGTGCATTGGTGCATTGGCAAGACTTCTGTCTCAAGAGCCGAGCTCCCCCAGTGAGCAATTCCTGTCCCTTTTAAGGGCTCACAACTCTAAGGGGGTGCAGGTGAGAGGGTCCTGATTGATTGAGCAAGCAGGGGGTACGTAACTGGGGGCTGCATGCACCAGTAATTATGTCGGAACAAAACAAGATAGGGATTTTCACAGTGCATTTCTATACAATGTGTGTAATCTATACATAACAGAACCAATTAGGTCAGGGGTCGATCTTTAACTACCAGGCCCAGGGTGTGGCGCCGGGCTGTCTGCCTGTGGATTTCATTTCTGCCTTTTAGTTTTTACTTCTTCTTTCTTTGGAGGCAGAAATTGTGCATAAGACAATATGAGGGGTGGTCTCCTCCCTTAATATTAACATAATACAATGTGCATTATGAAACAAAGATTATTGAAGACAGCTTTCATTCTATGTCATCTCTTGATGATAAAAATTTACTTCCCTGGTCTAGAGGTGAGAGAGAATCCATAACATTTCCAGGTGAGAGAAACCATAATTTGCTCACCAGACATAGATGAATAATGATGTGCTGGCAACTATGATTAGGTGCTAGAAAAGGTTGGAAATATCACTGGGAGAAGAGTATGAAAATGCATGTCAAATACCAGTTGGGACATTGTAATTTGACTTGAGGAACTTATTACATGGAACAAAAAAGGAAAAATGTACATGGATGCATTTACAGATGCGTGCATTAAAACATGGTTTATATTACTTGAAAATGCAGCAGCCTTAATGTTTCTCAACAATGTTAAGCAATTTATATTGTATTTTTATAAATAAATATTATGACACTGTGAAAATTATACAGGCTGAGTGTGGTGGCTCATGTCTGTAATCCCAGCACTTTGGGAGGCCAAGGTGGGTAGATCACTTGAGCCCAGGAGTTTGAGACTAGCCAAGGCAACATGGTAAAACCCCATCTCTACTAAAAATACAAAAATTAGCCAGGCATGGTAGCGCATGTCTGTGGTCCCAGCTACTTGGAAGGCTGAGGTGTGAGGATCACTTGAGCCTATAGGACATAAGTTACAGTGAGCTTAAATTGCACCACTGCACTCCAGCCTGGGTGATAGAGGCAGACCCTGTTTCAAAAAAAATAAAAATACAAATAAAATTATTATCTAGACCTATATTTATGACATAATGATGGATATTAAAATTTCCATATTCATAATATAAAATAATATATTCTTATAATGCATTGTAATAGTACAGAATTATATCTAATAAAACATTTCAGATCCCACCACCCATGCTCCTGACTTTCTCAGAGGTAATTATTCTCAATAGTGTGGGCCTATATAGACCCAGTCAGATAGATATTGTGTTTATTTTTATTATTCTAATCAAAAGTAAAATATACTATAATTTGCTTTAAAAAATTTTAAGAATATACTTTCCAAGTTAGTATTAATAGATATACCTCATTATTTTGGTCGGGTGCGGTGGCTCAAGCCTGTAATCCCAGCACTTTGGGAGGCCGAGACGGGCGGATCACGAGGTCGGGTGATCGAGACCATCCTGGCTAACACGGTGAAACCCCGTCTCTACTAAAAAAATACAAAAAACTAGCCGGGCGAGGTGGCGGGCGCCTGTGGTCCCAGCTACTCGGGAGGCTGAGGCAGGAGAATGGCGTGAACCCGGGAGGCGGAGCTTGCAATGAGCTGAGATCCGGCCACTGCACTCCAGCCTGGGCGACAGAGCGAGACTCCGTCTCAAAAAAAAAAAAAAAAAAAATAGATATACCTCATTATTTTAACAAATAAATGTATTTCAATTATGCATATTCTTAAAATGCACATTATTGCCGGGCGTGGTGACTCATGCCTGTAATCCCAGCACTTTGGGAGGCTGAGGCAGGTGGATCACCTGAGGTCGGGAGTTCAAGACCAGCCTGACCAACATGGAGAAACCCTATCTCTACTAAAAATACAAAATTAGCCAGGGTGGTGGTGCATGCCTGTAATCCCAGCTACTCAGGAGGCTGAGGCAGGAGAATCGCTTGAACCCAGGAGGCGGAGGTTGTGGTGAGCCAAGATTGCACCATTGCACTCCAGCTGGAGCAAAAAGAGCGAAACTCTGTCTCAAAAAAAAAAAAATGCACATTATTTAGGCGTAAAGCAAAATATAGCTTATGACTGTCATATTAATTTAAATATATCTTATCCATCTATCTCCATAAATAAAGAAAGAGAGATCATAATAAATCCAAAATGTTTATAAGGGTAATGGGATTATAGAAAAGTTTACCTTTCTTTTTTATATTTCTATATTCTGTGAGAATACTCTCTTAAGGAGAAAAAAAGGTGAATTGATTACTGTTTGGAACAAAATAAAATAAACAAATAAAGCACAATTTTACTCATGATTGATATGTAAGAATTATAAAAGTATTGTGCTGATAAACCACAGAATTAATGGACCAAAAGCAAATCAAAATTTCAATTAAAAGTAGCAGTTATTTCTTCTGAATTCTAGATAGTATTCAATGTTTACCTGAGTTACTTCTAATTTCGCACAAGTTTACAAATTTCCCCTCTTTTCATATGTAAACTCAACCAGAAGTAGGAGTTAAGCACCAAGATTGCTAGGTTACATAAAAAGAATTGCCTAAAAGCCACATCAGTCTAAAGACAACCCCTGTGGACACCTACAAACAACCAGCCATGCATGCCATCTTATCTACTGTATCAGGAGACATACACAATTATTTTCCAAAAACGAACATCAAAAGGAATAAGTGGTTAATCAAGTAGTATCATAAAGCTTTTCTACGAGCATTGTTCTGTTAATTAACATCTTGTCTATTTCCTGCAAGTGAAGGCCCAAACCTAAATTAAATTACAGCAGCACTTGCTAAGAATGGGGCTCATTTGGAACAGGACTAATAAGCTTTCTTTCTGTCTTGAGCAGAGTTGTGAGTAGGAAGCTCAACTCCAGAGGACAACACTCCCAGAAGTCATTTGATCATAAATACATGCTGTAGTAACCTAAAGCACAGTTTGACAATTACTGTCATGACTAGATGTTGTAAACTAAAATAGTTGTTTTAGGTTTTATATCCAACTTTATAGTAAAAAAAGAATTTGTGGTAAGTGTAGAAGATATTATTCTTCCAATTGAATACTATAGAACTTCAACAGGTACTCATTTATATCAAACGTCACTTTAATGCTTCAAATATTTCGGGAACTCTTCAGGATATCATTTTGATATCTATCCTCAATTATTAAATCTTTAAACACAAGATTCTTTAAAAATTGAGGTCATGATTAGAAACATACACTTAATAATACAGCTACTTCACTTTAAACAAAATTCTAGTAAATATTACGATTTATTTTCTTCAGGTTGCTCTAAAAGCAACCTGGACAAAAGCCCAAACACACCAAGTAGTTATTATAAACATAAGTGGAATAAGTGCATACAATATATCAGGCAAATATGTTCCAATGATGCCATACTTTGATCATCATTTTCTTAAAATAATGTCTTCATATTAAAAATGCTTTAGCTTCATGTTTGGATCCTTATTCTAATCAATGCATCTTGCAAAACAAAGATAGTTTAACATACTTTAATCAAGAACAGTTTAAATGTTAATGATATTAAACTCATATGCAACATTTTTGAAATTTAGGCTTTGTGATACAATAAAAAAAGGATTCCGCAAAAATGACTCATAGCATTTTTGGAGAAATTAAGTTTAAGTAGATGTATAAGAAAATTCAAATTTGCTATCTGCCATGTTTCTAATTTCTAAATTAAGAGTAGTTTTAATCACATGCACACAGATTAAACCCTACTTTAAAATAGTGCCTTCCGTGTATACAGACTTTAAAGAATACAGGTTATAAGATTAATTTCTGCTTCGTGAAGAGGGAGAGAGAGGGATTGGTTTCATAAGAAAACACTCCTTAAAGGAATAATGTATCTTGACTATTTTCATGTGACTTCTCCAGACAGCATAGCAGGTACTTGCCTCTGGGTTAGGCAGATTAATTTTGGGACTAATACAAGTAGCTTTTGCAAAATAAATGCAGTCTCCAAAGCTGAAATGCAATCTGAAATAATTGAATCATTCCACTATTCTTCCTAGAAAAAAAAATACAATGTGTCCAATAGCCATTATTATTGTTATTTATATATTAGTACATTAACATATACATAATGTCATTTAGATTCAGAAAGAATTCAGAGTGAAACACACACAAAAAGCACACATGCATTCAGTACTCAGCTGCCCTATGCTAGGCACTAAGCTAATGCTAGAGAGATAAACATAAGCAAGATGTATATAGTACCTGCCTTTATGGAGTTCATGCCCAGTAAAATGTAGGCAATTGAAGATGCAGTACAAATTAAGGCTAATAAGTGCTAAAACTGAAATGAGGAACAGGGTGCTATAGCATGGACATACAAAAAACACTAACTGAAATTAACCTGGGGGACTCAGGAAAGGCTTTCAGAAGAAAGTGATGTTGACACTAAAGAAGTGTAAGAGTTAGATAGAGAGACAGAAAGATGTGACAGCTCAGAAAGGAGAGAGAAAAAGAGAGTGTTGAGAAGCTGAAAAATGTTCCTTATAGATGAAGCACCAGTGAAGGTGTGGATTTGCAGTGATAATGGATGAGGCTGGAGAAGGTAATAAATAATAATTAACAACAACAAAACACACACACACACACACGCACACACACACACACAAAATGAAGGTTTTTTCAGCCATGCCTAGAAGTGTAGATTTTATCTGTAGGATGAGTGGAAGACATTAAAGTGTTTTCAGAGGACAGAAATGATCAGATTTACTTTTAGGAAAGAGCACTTCCTGAGTGGGGAGAATGACAGGCACATTGGTGTAATACTAGAGGCAGGAGATCCTTCAGGAGACTCATTAAAAATAATCCTAGTGACTTCAGCCTGGGTAACAGGGTGAGACCTCATCTCTAAAATAATAACAATGATAATGAACAGAAGGGAGGCTACAATGACTCCCAGGTTTATTAGTGTTTGGGCCAAAGGGAAGATGGTCATAATATTCACTGAGATAAAAAGTAATGCAGATAAATGCTATTAGAAATACACTTTCACATATTTCTTCATTCTCTCACCTTGCTTTTCTTCAGAGCACTTATCATTTTCTGATCTCACACACACACACACACACACACACACACACACACACACACACAGAGTGTTGGTTATTTCTTCCCTCTTCTAAAATATAATCTCTACGTGTATAGAGACTTTATTTGACTACTGTATCCCCATCAGTAATCAAGAGGTTTCAGGAAGATAATGTCACGGAAGATGATATTGAGTTTCCAAACTTGCAAGTGGAGGTGTCTGGTAGATGGGCTAGGTACATGAGTTCATGCCTCAAAGAAGAGGTGTGGACCTGGGTTATAAATTTGGAAATCATAAGTTTATGAGAAGGATTGGAACCACAAGAGCAAATGACACTCAGGAATAAAGGTAAATTAAGAGAAGATAGCCCTGAGATTCTCCGACATGTAAGTGACGAAGGAAGAGGAGCATAACAGAGAGAGACAGTGAATACAGAGAACCAGGAGATACTGGTGTCAGGGAAACCAAAATACAGGATTTAAAACCTTGTAAGTTTCTGATCTTGGGTTCACCTTCCTTAAGGACAAATGTTTCTCTCTCTTCTTGTCAAATCAAACAATACATTCAAGTTGTTTTTGTTCTTAGACTTAATTTAAATACTGATAGTATTTAAATACTGGAAGCAAACAAGGCTGGCTTCAAAATTTGCAGGGCCCAATAAAGAAAAAACAAACAAACAAACAAGCAAAAAACAATGTATGGCCTCTTTTCCAAATAATAAAATAATATTAGGAATTAAATAAGGTCCCATGTGACTATACAGATAACACACCCATAAGACTAGTCCTGGAAAAAATCGAAATCTTTTAAATTTCAACCAAGTTTAGATGAATTAACAGGAATATGTTATTTTTGATAAAAGATTTGTACTATTTCATCTGGCCAAATTTCTTAAACTTTGAGTGAACAAAGAAGAATTTCCCCTGGTTATTTATTTAATGGCATGAGATGAATTGAAAAGGGGATTGATTTTAGTAGAAAATACAGATGATTTGATTGGCTAATAAATTGAATAAGATGCTAACTTCCGTATAGTAAGAAAAATTAGACAAGAAATGTGTCTTCTGGGAGACATAAACATTCATAACACATTCAAACAGCTAGTTAATTTGTGTTGTTTAATCAGATATCAGCAACTAACAAAGAGTGACTAAATAAGACTTACATGCCATTTCTAGAAACCTCACATTCAGAGTGGTTTTCAGGATTGAATGAATTAGGACAATTACACTGACCTAGAGCTTTGGTACCCAGGAAATCACTCAGTTGTTAAAAACAAATCCTGCTACTTGAATGTTCTTACCACATTGTCATCAAATCAAAGCAGTAGAGACAGCCACTTTGATTTTCTGCCAAGACCCTCAATCTGTACATTGTCCTTTTGTCATTTCTTGTTCCTCTGGAGGATGGCCTTGATGGTCTTTGAAATACTATTTCATTTGTACATGAGCGTCTCCAAGGAATGCCCAGCATGATTTGTCCTGGCACTGTGGCCTCTTGTAGACAGCCCTGGGATCTATACCTGTTGTCGAGTCTGTCTGGGCTGACTCTAGGAGATCTATAGTCAAAAGCCAGCTCTTAAGTCTGATGATTCAGTCACAAAGAAGTTTCTCAGTAAACCAAATACATTTTTAAAAATCCAAAATGTATTGAAAATATTACACTTTGATGGTCACTTTAGTTTGCTTCTAGATTAACCTCATGGGTATCTGAAACTGACCTGCCTGAGATATGTACTTTTTAGCTGAATGTTAACTGGACAAGAAGGCTGTAATTAGCATCTTGAATTAAAAAAAAAAAAAAAAAAAAAAAAAAAAAACCTACAAATCCTGACAAGGCATGTACCTAATGACACCATTTTAGACAGAGTCATTTATCAAACTAGACCAGGCAAATGTTGGTCTTGTCACCCTGAATACCTGGATTCAAAGTCAAATAGGAGCCTCAGTCATTCACTCTCATTCAGAAGTAATTAGGAAGGACCTAATTTTAAAAAGAAAGAAAGCAAAAAGAAAGAAATTGGGGCTGGAGGGTGGCTAACACCTGTAATCCCTGCACTTTGGGAGGCTCAGACAGGATTGTTTGAACCAGGAGATACTGGTGCCAGGGAAGTCAAACCCAGTACTTTGGGAGGCTCAGGCAGGATTGTTTGAAGCCAACTTGGGCAGCATAGCAAGACTCTGTCTTTAAAAAATAAAATAAAATATAAAAATTAGCCAGGCTTGGTGACGCCCATCTGTAGTCCCAGCTACTTGGGAGGTTGAGATGGGAGGATCATTTGAGCACAGGAGTTTGAGGCAGCAATGAATTATGATAGCACCACTGCACTCTAACCTGGGCAACAGAGTGATACCCTGTCTGAGAGAGAGCGAGAGCGAGAGAGAGAGAGGAGAGAGAGAGAGAGAGAGAGAGAAAGAGAGAAAAAGAAAGAGAAAGAGAGAGAAAGAGAGAGGAGGAGGAAGGGAGGGAGGAAGGGAAGGGAAGGGAAGGGAAGGGAAAGGAAGGGAAAAAGGAAGAAAGGAAAAGAAGAAAAAAGAAGAGAAGAGAAGAGAAGAGAAGGAGAGGAAGGAGAAGGAGGAGAGGAAGGAAAAGAAATGGGGGCATTATTTTAAAATCAGATTAGGTAAAACCTTTGCATCAGGTTTTGTTAAAAGTATAACCTTGAAATATCATGACCAGAAAAGTTTTCATTCTGAGTTTGAAGAAAGGCAAAATATCTTAAGGTCCTATTCTACTGAATAATTGTGTAAGATGCAGATTTGTTGCTTCAATATGGAGTTTTGCTAATTTTTTAGTCTGGAAAGGAATATTGCAGAATAATGTGGGAAAACTAAAAACATGGACAACACAGATAGAGCATGTGCGCTATCATGAGCTCTGGAGAAATGAAGGGGTGGGGCCACAATTGCAAAATATTGTTTCCCCAACTGATTTCCTAATGAGGCAGTTTTATTTGCCTTTAGGGGAGCCCGTATTAACTTAAAATAGCTGCTTGGGGGGGAAAAAAAAAAAAAGAAATGGCTAAAAATCGTTATAGTCACACAGACTTAAGTGTTCTTGCTTTCCCTTCATTTTCCTTTATTATTGCTTATCACCAGACATACCACCAAGGCCACCCAGCAATTCGCATTGTTTCCATTTGTAGCCATGGAATTCAATGACAGTGGCCCTAGAGACTATTTCTGCGTACAGGTATGCTTGAAAAGACTAATGTGTGATCCAGCATTCCTCTTCTCCTTGAATGCTATGATCTTTCTATATGGAGTCAAAAGAGGACACTCAATATTAGAGTTCTTCGGATCATTTAACTGTCTTTGGACAGTTTGGTTCAGATTCATTTCTGAAGTATCACTGAGACTTCATGTCATGTCCATCAACTAAGAGCTGACATTTGATTCTTATTACTATTTAATGTGTATTAAGTATCTCATGTGAGACAGACACTGTGTAGATAGATGATGTAAAACACAGCTGTCAAAGAGATGAAAAATTAATTTTGTATGACAATGTTAACTTTTCATAGATTGTCCTTGCTAGGCAAAAATCTCAACGTAAAATAGTACACAGCTTAAGAGGCATAGTTTGTATTAACCTTGATATATAATTAAACATATATAATTAAATATATATATTTAATTCCATAATCTCACACTCATTTAATTAAATATCAGTGAATTCATATTTAAGTAGTTTGTAAAAACTTTTACAGGTATTTCATCACTCAACAATGTTAAACATTTTACATATAGATATTTTTTGTTTAAAAAATAAAATGCACTTATCTAGCTAGTGATTACTAAAATAAAACTTTTTTTACTTTTTAAAATCTTATTTTAAACCACCAAATTATTATTGAAATTATTCATGGATTTTGAATAATTACAAACATAATTATGACTGTAATAAAATTATTTGTATCATTAAAAACTAATATTAAATGTTGGCTGGTTACTACACAAGAAAGGGCCTTAATGGTGTCTTTATGACTTGAACTCAAATGACCATTGC
Source organism: Mandrillus leucophaeus (assembly GCF_000951045.1). Taxonomy (NCBI): domain Eukaryota; kingdom Metazoa; phylum Chordata; class Mammalia; order Primates; family Cercopithecidae; genus Mandrillus; species Mandrillus leucophaeus. The sequence continues at coordinate 2,028,469 of NW_012107475.1, read as the reverse complement.
TGAATCTGTTCTCCATTTAGCAGCCATATGTCTTCTGGTAAACAGTAACCTCTCCAAACCCCATTTTTCCAAAGTATAAAGTAGGTGCAATAATTTCTGCCCTATTTACTCCACAAGGTGTAATGAAGCTCAATAGATACAATGTATATTAAAACACAGTTAAATCTCTACACACTAAATAGTTGCTGTTTTTTTGTTATGCAAATAAAGAGACATCTAGCTTTGGGGGAGGCTCCTTCTTTTACTCAGAAAATTGTTTTACAACCCCTACAGAAAAAGGAGAAGAAAAATAGCAATTGTAGGTCTTACAGTTGAGAAAATTTTACAAATGTAACTCATTATACTCTTCAATAGCATGTTCAAACTGTTTAATACTTCTTTACATAATTTAAAAGAAAGGGAAAAACAAAATAAATTTTAAAATAAAATATTTCCCATTTTAGGTAAAGCTCCAATGGAATCAGCCATTATAGATGCAAAGAATATGCCTAAGAATTTTTTAATATGCTACTTGATATGCAAAAATGAAACCCTCTGAGACAGCATGTCGTCAAGCATCATTTAGTTTGGGAAGACTTTAAATGAATATTACAAAAAGAAGATTGGTCCATTTTCCCTGAATGCAAAATACTTTCACTTACAGTTTAAAATATTTTAGCTATAATGGCAGTAAGATTTTAGTAGTATAGTTTTACTCTTTAGAAGTTAAACAAATAAACACAAGTTTTTAATAGTTTCAAATTTATTTATTTTGTCTCCAAAAAGCTTTCCTATGTAAGACAATTATTTCCAAAGAATGAATTAAGAATAAATAGCTTTTCAAAAAAAGAATGATTCCCCCCAGTTTATCAGGTAATAAAATCTATTACCCCTGAAATCATTTCACTTAATTCTCACTTGCTCTTATATCCCATACTCTATTCTGCTGAGTGAAATTTAATAAATCTCTCAGTTCAGGATTAAATTTTACTGTTTTATGAACTGTTAAATTGCATTGTATTCTTATTAAAACTGGTGTTCTTTCACTCATAGACACATTCCCAACTGTACCCTGGGGCACAATTAAACAAACAGCAGAGATTTTGCTTTCACCATTGGAGTATCTTCCAACAGGGAGCAATAGATGAACATCAGCAAGTTATTTAACTATAAACAATGAGCACTTAATAATCCACATATGCTTTGAATTACATAAACTATATTTTAAGGAGGATAATATATCAAATGGATAATAATCCCCACATCATGCATTCTGGCTTAGTTATAGCAAGATAAGTACTGAAATACATTGAAAGAAACATATTAAAATACTTTAACTCATCATTTATACACTATACTTTATACTCAACCTATGTTCATTCATTCATTCATTTATTTAATTTTTAATTTATTTTTAGGCAGGGCCTCATTCTGTTGGCCAGGCTAGAGTGCAGTGGGACAATCTTGGCTCACAGCAACCTCCCCGTCCCAGGCTCAAGCAATCCTCCCACCTCAGCCTCCCAAGTAGCCGGGACTACAGGTGCTCACCACCATACCAGGCTAGTATTTTTTGTAAAGATGGGAATTCACCATGTTGTCCATGCTGGCCTCAAAATTCCTGGACTCAAGCAATCTTCCTGCCTCAGTCTTCCAAAGTGCTGGTATTGTAGGCTTGTGCCACTGCACCCAGTTGTGATTATTTCTTAATGCCAAAAATAAAGCTAGCATTTATAATTCAGACACCAACTCTAAGCAGAAAAAACTACTAAAATGGACAGACTGAAGTAAAAGACAAAACATTAGAGAAATTTCTTTTTAAAAAGAAATGAAGAAAATGTTCTTTTCCATTTGCAGACCACTAGGGTAGACTTTTCAAACTGTATCTGGAAGGATCTCAATTCCATTAACACAAGATCTCCAGAACCCATGCCTGGATTTATGAAAGAGAGGCCTTAGTAACTCAGTTTGTGAAATTACTCAGGTAGGAGCCAGACTTTATTGTTTGAATCTGGAGTCTATGCCCTTAGGCGAATGACTCATCCCCTTTGAACCTCAGTATACCAATCTATGAAACAGAATGATAATTGTATTTACCTCATCTGCATGTTGAGAAAATAAGTTAAATTTATTCCCACTGTAAAATTTTAAATGAAACAATGCATGTAGAGTGCATCACTAGACTAAACATGCAGGAAAACATAGCTATTATTATCACTATGTATAATTGTCCAACTTTGTTTACATTTTAATAATTTAACATATTCATGATTTTTCTTCCTTACAATATTGTGTTTTCCATGAAGAACTGAACTTTTACATTTAAACTGAACTTAAAAATTTAAATACATTAGGTAATGTATAAATATTAATTGATTTATTTGTAAAATGGTTGCCTAAACCCCAATCCTCATGTTAAAAATATTTTTCTTTTGATAGATAATGTAACAAATAGCTCTAATATTCATCCATTCAGAGGTCACAAAGCATAATAATCCAATAATATAATATCAATGAGAGGGCATACATTTTCTTTTCTCATTCCATGCTAACCATATATGTCCCATCAGCTATTTAAAGCAACATTTTTCTGGAATGTGAATCTCAGCCACTAGAGTTTTTACAAAGTAATTACTTACAAGTTTCAGAAGGTTGCTTTTCAAAATGAAATGCATATCTAATAAGATGTCTTTGCTTTTAAGAATATCCGTTTGATTTAAGGATTGTGAGGATTAATTCTTAGTAAGTGCAATAGCAAAAAAAATGCCAATTTTTAAATCAAACTTCATGAAAATTGAGTAAATTCATAAATATTGACTGGAAGACAAGGCAACTCTGTATTTTAAACTTAACACACTAAAGCCTATTTGTCTAAGAAGTTGTAGTACTCTTGTATTTGCAGTTAATTTAGCACTAAAAATAAGACTTATTTTTTATTTCAAATGGTCATTTGAAGAAATTATTTTCAGGGAGAGCTTGAATGTTTATTTTTATAGCAAGCCCTTATAAACTTGTCCTTTGTGAAGAGGTGTGGCAACCTTCAAAATGACGTTTAGTAGCCAACAGCCTCTGAGATTCATGATTGGCATGAAGGTTTTGCTTAGGAGAAAACATATCTTTTAAACAGTGTTGGAATAAAATGTTTAAATGCTGTAAATGTAAACGTAACCTTTTATAAATGTAGAATATTTCAGGAATAAGAAACTTAATTTTCTAAGACATATTTATCCAGATTCTGGACAGTGGAGGGAAAGCCATGCATTAAACTTTGTTCTTTCTCCCTTGGTTCTTATTACTCTCTTTTGTTATTGTGTGTGTTTGGTCTTGACTCTAATTTGTTTTCTAAATATCCCAGTGCCTCCCTCAGTTTAATTAATTTCCTAACTACTCCCTTAGGGAAACTTACCTCTTTCGCTCGTCTTGTCTGAAACTATGCAGCAGCAGCACTAACAAGGAATGGCATCATGTTGGCTTCAGATGTTATTAAACAACACAAAACCTGGGGGGAGGGAGTTTTATATCACCTATAAAAGTCCTCTAGTATAAAACCTTTCTAATGAAGTGCCCACATGCCCACTCTTAACAGAAAGTATTCCTTATAAACATTTTCCCCCAGGAGTTAAAGTCTTGGCGTTCAACAATTAATTGAAAAAACACAATTTCCATTATAATAATGTTTCATAAAACTGCTTTTCTAGGATGAAATGCACTGTATAAATCAGTTTTGTCAATAGACTGGACACAGCTATAAGAGAATATTTCACAATATTTAGTTACCACTTTGTCATATTGTATTAATGTTACTATAGTGCTGCATCTGATACTATTCTGTTCCAAATGACAAAAACTTATCATACACACTTAGAGGATACACTTTTAAATTGGGTTTTTATTAGTGTGTAGTCTGATTTCTCATGTATCTGACGAGCTAAGGTAGATAACACACTAGTTTATCTGGAAGATGGAACTCATTTTCTCCCATTATATCTCCATGAGGAAAAATCTTCTTGAAAACTCTCTAAAGTCTAGACTAAGTAAAAAAGATTTTGAACTTATGTAACATGGCTAGGAGTGATTTTAGGAATGATTTATGTGGCTGGTCGCAGTGGCTCACGCCTGTAATCCTAGCACTTGGGAGGCCGAGGCCGGTGGATCACGAGGTCAGGACATCTTCACGTACTTAACATGGTGAAACCCCGTTTCTACTAAAAACACAAAAAATTAGCAGGGCGTGGTGGTGGGCGCCTATAGTCCCGGCTACTCGGGAGGCTGAGGTAGGGAGAATGACGGGAACCGGGGAGGCGGAGCTTACCTGGGAGGCGGAGCTTGCAGTGAGCTGAGATCATGCCACTGCACTCCAGCCTGGGGGACAGAGCGAGACTCCGTCTCAAAAAAATAAAAAGAAAAAGAAAAGAAAAGAAAAAGAAATGGTTTATGTTAATCCTGTCATAAGGGACAGTGAGTTTAAGTGAATTGTTTTCACGTCTTTTCTTCTTGTTCCTTGCTTTCAGGATCAACCAGTTGGTGTCGGCCATTGGCCACATTTCAAGCAGAGTTAATTTTAAAAGGCTTCAAGAGTGCCTCATCACTGAAAGGATCAAGTTCATATTCTCCCATGTGGATTATGAGGCCCTTCACAGTCTAGCCTCCTTTCATCTGTCTCTGTTTACATTCTGCTATCCCTTACTCCTCTGATTTCCATGATCCATCCATACTGAGTAACATTTCATTTCCTCACAGGAGCCAGGTTTTCTTACCTCTGAGCCACTGCACATATGTTCCCGCTATCTGGATCACTCATCCCGCGTCCCCATAATCCAATTCCTAGTTAGTATAGGCTGTACCTCCCTGATCACCCAGGATGTGAGTAAGGAGTCTCAGCTGGGTGCTCACCTAGTACCCTGTCCTCCTTTACATAGCACTAATCACATTCTGTGGATAGTAATTGTATATGTGTCTATTTCCCTCATGAGACTGAACGTTCTGTGAGGAAAAGGACTATAGCTCTTTTGGTTACATTTACATTATGATTGGTTAGCATAGGTCTGCTGTAAGGTAAACACTTATAAAATGTTAAGTAGATAATTGAAATGTCTCAGATCAGAGAGCTACATAGGACAAAAAATCTGAACTAGAATCCAGAACCCATATCCTAAATCATTTTACTGTCTCCTACAATGTAATAGCTTTGTTTCCTTAAGCAAATTTGAGATAGAACAATCTAATTATGCACAAACATATCGTAGGCACATATTGCCTTTCAAAAGAAATTTACTTTGAAACAAATTAAGATACCTTTTGGGATAAGATTGTGTTTAACATTTGTAAAAGCTAATTACATCCTATGAATACTTTCGCAACTAAGTCTTAAATTCTGAAAATACATAATAAAAGAAGATAAATCAATCACTTTACCAACATAAATCTTATGTAATCAATATTATATGCTTATAGGAGAAGAAGTTATTTAAGAAATATTGTGATATTTCTTCTCCAGCAACTATTAATTGGGTATTTTCTTCTACTTTTATTTAAAAAAGTAATTTATCTTTATACTTCATCCCATAGCTAAATTTATGTAAATTACAATATTTGATAGCCTCAATTAATTCAAAAACATTAATTAAAAGTTTAAAATGTAATATGTAGAACATTCTTAAAAATTAATATAATTTTAATTAACAAATTATTGCATCCAGTAGCATAAGACTGTATTTCAATTGATTTTATTTGTACTATTATTTTAATATATTCTATGCTATAAATATTTTATATTACTATACACAGTAGAAAACCCCAGCAACACCTCATTAATATGTTGGAAAACTATCAATTATCATGAAACAAAAACATAAGAACCAAATTTTCACTAATATTCTATTCCTTTTTTGTCTTTGTCAATATTAATATAAAACCTAACTAGTTAGTAATTATTAATATTCAAAGAGTCCTTTAAAAGTAAAGACATAGAGATAAAATGAGTGTTCTTAAGTATATCTGGAAACAATTAGTTACCTTTCATGGATTGTATTCATAATTATGTATCTAGTTCATTTTCCCCACAAAGACTTTAGATTCTCCATAACTTATAATACATCGGATTATATTGTGAGGTTAAATTCTAGATCTTAAGAAAGAACAAATGATTTCTTCCTTTAAAATGCCCTTGCTTCTTAGGAAATCTTGTTATATTCACAGGACTATTGCAACAAAGGTGTTTTGGAAGTTGGACATGGTGATTGTCTTGTTATTTTCTATCTTGATTTAAAATGTTCAGTTTTACCACATTGCAGACCAACAAGTCAAAGTTTACCTTCTAATAGAAGTTCTTGTGTCAGTTTGTATCATATATCTAACAATATTTTCTCTTTCAGAGATTTATGGAAATACATCTAAAGTATTTTTAGGATAATATTTTAAAACTACTTAACTTTGTACAAAACTTTGAATTTACTGTGTACTCTTATATATGCAATATTATTGCTCATATTTATTACAGTTACAACATATGTTCATGTTAGTATTGGTCTTCAGAGACTCTTACGTTTGTTTTTGGAGTAACGCAAATGACTACATAATATTCTAATTCTACCGCTTCTGTTATCACTGAAAACCTAGATTTTCACTGTCAGGGAAAGGAGATATAGACATAAAATAGAAGATTAAATTATTGTAGTTCTAAATTTGAGTTGGAATTATCAAAATAATCTCTTAATGGGTTTTATAATTTAAAATGAAATGAAATAAAATATTTTTGAGCTTTGTCTACAGAGAAGCCTATGAACTGTGACTAACTCAAGAGGAATGAGTACCACAGTGCCTATATTACAGTTTTGATGTAACAATTCCCACCAAAAGAAACCAAGCTACTTTGATAAATTGTTGATTTAGGGCTGGGGCAAAAATATATACAAGATAAATCTGGAAAAATCTTATTAATACTTAACAAAAGACACTATCCATGAGAAATAGGTCAGAGTCAAAATTATTTTGAGGCTCTGTTGAGGAGCTTCACAATGACTAAAATAAAATAATTAACACTCAAAAAGAACAATCATGGAAATGGATTGAAGCATAATAAATATATTTATTTATAGTTTGCAATTATACAAAAATAAACTTATAAGGTATGGCAAGATGATAATGAACCAATTTATCATTTTGAAAAGTGATAAATAAAGGACAATAAGCATTTATTTTTCTTTCCTACATGAAATTGTAGGAATGGGAAACCAAGTAGTAGATAGGGAAAGTTTTTCTTTTAGAAATATTCCAGCTAATAAGTGAGGAGAAACTGAAAGAAATAGAATCTCCTCATTTAGCCTCTACTGAATTAATAAATCTAGACATTGATCATCACTGGTTCCTAACATCACAAGAGACGCAAACATGAACAACCTTCTGACAGAAGAAGACAGTATCATCTATGAAGTGATTTTGCACAAGAACAAACATATCCAATGTAAGTGTGATTAAGCCTCTAGAACCAACCACCAATTTATAGAAAATACAGAGGACAGATGAACATGTTGAAGATTATCATGGAGTTGCAATCAGCAAAATCCAATGGTAAAATAATGTCAACCTATTGTAATGGATGGACTTTACTGGAATCCCAATTCTAAAAACCCAGTGGTGGAGGGGGGAAATGAAGTTTGTAAGGCAATTGGAAATTAGAACATTGTATATTTGATGACGTTAAAAAGTTATTAGTTTATTTAAGGTAGTATTCTGGTATTTTGGTTATATATGGTTTGTAAAGCCCATATTTTTAGTAATACAAAATACAATATGTATCAATAAAATTATGTGATGTCTTGAATTTACTATGATATAAAATGGAAAAGTAAAGTGAGAAGGGCAAAGAAATAGGGTGCCATAGTGAGGTGATAATTTTTAAAACTAGGTAGAGTACATGAGGGTTTGTTATTACTATTCTGTCTACTTTTGTACATATGTAAAATCTCCCATAATAAAAAGTAAAAATGAAAAAAAAGAAAAAGAAATTCAGAAAATATCTAGGTGTGGTGGCTCATGCCTGTAATCCCAGCACTTTTGGAAGCCAAGGTAAGAGAATTGCTTGAGCCCAGAAGTTTGAGACCAGTCTGGACAACACAGTGGGACCTTGTCTTTACAAAAAATTTAGAAGAAATAAATACATAAATGAGAAAAAAGAAATTTAGAAAATAGAGGTGACCTTACAAATTTACAGTTAGTACATGATAAAAGAGGGTCGCATTTTTGCTTCAAAATACAATACTTTTTTCACTGTACCACAACATCTCACAATTATGAGGGAATTTAAAATTACCTACAAATTAACTGGCAGTATTTTGAACTATTTGCCCTGTTAATTCTAGAAAAGTCATGAAATGTAAGCTAAAAAGCAGTGAATGAAATAGCCAGTGGGCTTGAATGAAAGAACATGGAAAGTCTATTACTCCTCTACGAAGCTCCTGTCCAACTGCAGCTAATCCACAAGGCTTAACCAAATTGTCTATAGTTACAACCCTTCTCTTTCTCTCTCTCTGTGAACATTCAGCTACTAACTTTCCAAAATCAAGGAGTCAGGAACTACAGAAAAATAATCGCATCATTCTCCCTGAATGCTTTTTCTGGCTGTAGCATTGAGACATTGATAAGTCTTGTTACTATAGCTTGTGCTATAGATATGTGCAATAGGCATGCTGTTTTGTCTGCCATTAATCAGCTGGCCATGGAAGAAATACTATCTATGCCACTGAGAGGACAAAGGATTCCTCTACAAGGTTTGATGTTTTTATTTACCTTATGATTTCCAATGAGTCTGACTGAATGGTTTTCAAACATATTTATCTGGGCCTCTGTGAGAAGGGTAAAATAAAGGAAGCATCATGGACACATCACAAAATCTGGCTCTTCAGAAGGGCAGCAGTATTTATTGTGATTACAGAGAAGGGACTTTGGAGTCTGAGAAACTTACGTTCAAATCCTAGCCCTGTCATTTACCTACTGTGTAACACTGGCCAACTAAGTCCCTTTAAGCCTCAGTATACACAATAGTAAAATGGTAAAAATAATACCTCCATCGGGTAATTATGAGGGTTACATGAGGCAACTTTAGGTAAAATATTTTCATAGAAACTGGCACACACTGCCGGGTGCAGTGGCTCACGCCTGTAATCCTAGCACTTTGGGAGGCCTAGGCAGGCAGATCACTCAAGGTCAGGAATTCAAGACCAGCCTGGCCAACATGGTGAAACCCCGTCCCTACCAAAAATACAAAAATTAGCTGGGTGTGGTGGCAGGTGCCTGTAATCCTACCTACTCGGGAGGCTGAGGTAGGGAGAATGACGGGAACCGGGGAGGCGGAGCTTACCTGGGAGGCGGAGCTTGCAGTGAGCTGAGATCATGCCACT
>NW_012107475.1:2014937-2018505 GCF_000951045.1 Mandrillus leucophaeus | reverse complement strand
AAAGAAAGAAAGAAAGAAAGAAAGAGAAAGAAAGAAAGAAAACTGGCACACACGTGTTCAATAAGCAATAGTTAGCTTGTGTTACTACTGTTGTTGCTATTAAAAGAAACCGAAAAGTTAGAAATATTGAATAGTCGCCTTGATTTAGGAGTCTTGCTTATTCACCAAGAAGAGAAAATCACTTTTCTCCGTACAGATCATATAGAAGTAAAATGCATCAATTTATGAAAACTGTCCATTTCTTGACCCTCACTGATAGACTACTATCATCATTTTTAGGAAGGAAACACTCATATTAGGCTTTATTACCAGACCTCAGACCAGGTTTTAGGCCAGGCTCTGGAACTAGGAACTGGATAATGGCTGTAGACAATTTATCTAACTTCTCAGAGTTTCAGCTTTAAACTCTGTTTAGCAAAAATAATACTTTTGGCCCAGCGTGGTGGCTCATGCCTGCAATTCCATCAATCTGGGGGGCCAAGACAGACGGATCACTTGAGGTTAGGAGTTCAAGACCAGCCTGACAAACATGGTGAAATCTCATGTTTATTAAATATACAAAAATTATCCAGGTGTGGTGGTGGGCACCTGTAATCCCAGTTACTCGGGAGGCTGAGGCCGGAGAATCACTTGAACCCAGAAAGGGGAGGTTGCAGTGAGCTGAGATCGCACCACTGCACTTCAGCCTGGGTGACAGAGGCAGACTCTGTCTCAAAAAATAAATATATAAATAAAATAATACTTCCTTTGTAAAGTGTAAATTTAATACTGTACATAAATTTATGTTTCTTATTCCAGGTGCTTAATAAAAGTTAGTTCCTTTTCTTTGCCTTAATTCAGTTCCTTTAAAATAAGAAAGATGAAAAGCCAGATTTAAATTACTGTACTCGCTCTTCCCAAGCCCTTGCAAATTTAGTATTTACTGTCAGGCTAAAATGTTGAAGTTTTTTTAAGCCAATATCTTCTTCCTAGACAAAATAAAACTTTCTTAAAAATGTTTAATATATGTATATATGTTTTACGATGTAACATGTATAATTAATTAGAACATAATTTGTAAGTCAATGCATGTACATATATTTTGAGTGATAGTCAATCAAACTGCTGGAGACAACCGTCCTGACGAATAGTCTCAATTTCTTATTCAACATTTTTTCAACAGCTGTAGAGTATCAGATACTGTGATATATACTGGTGATACATCCATCAATAACCCTGCACTAGCAGGACTCAGAGTCTGGTGGAAAAAGAGAAATGTATATAAATATTTTTAATATAAATAATGAATTAAATACTACTTAAATTGAACCATATGTAATTATAAGTATCAGCCATTTTTTACCAAAAAAGGGCAATTTGATATGGTTTAATTAATATACTTAATGTCCTTTTTAATGTCTTTTAGCTGTCCCAGAATTTCCCAACATTAATTTGTCCTTTAATTTAACAAGGGTGGTTAACTCCCAGAATACAAATGTTATCACTACTAAATAAATTTTATTTAATTATCTGTTTTGTGCTAAATTGATGAAAGGAATTATAGAACCAAATTATAACTGTATTTTATGACTTTCCCTAACAGAGAATGCATCTTAGTCTACTTCATTTCTAACAACCTCCAGAATAAAAAATAGCTTATTCTGACATTTTTATTAATTTGACTGCATGAATGTCTTTCAGATATGCACTTTCCATTTTTAACATCACATTATAATTTAACCCAACCAAGGTTGCCCCTTGTTTTACATGGTAGTGACTGCAGTAACATCATTTTGCTAATTTTTACCTAAAATATGAACATTTTCAGGAGAAATTCTAGCAACTGCAATGCCAGTTCCCTTTGGCTGCTGTCTCTTTCTGATTTGGCACTATTTGAAATCCTCCTGCAGAGACTTCTGGCTATTGGCCTCTATAGCACATGGCCTGCCAGCCACAGAACAAAGTAAGATAAAATTGTTGTGAAATAATACCCAAAGACAAAGTCTGTTTTGCAGTTTTCTCTCTTTCATGAGCTGTGACCTCAAAAATGGCACAGTATGGGATACTCTTTCCCTCTATTTTTATCAAAATTTAATTCTTATTCAGTAATTCTAATTTAAGCCACCCAAATAATAATGAATGATGCATCTACCAATATTGTCTGTAACATTATAAAATAGTGCTATTAATCTTTGAATTATTTCTGAAAATATTAATATTGACTCAATAAGATGTACATATATCTTAATTTTATGACAGATATAAAACATAGAAATTCCAAAAGGTACAAAAACTCAGATATTCATTACTTAGGACGAAATAAGAGTTTATTTTCAGAAAAGAATGAAGGCTATCTAATTGAACAAAGCTAGTCATTCACCAAGGAGAAACAGTAAACTTTATGTAGACTTGACATGGCCAGACAGAAAGGTCATTGTCTTTCTGCAGCATGTATCCAGGACATAATGGAAAAACCACCAAGCCTTATCACACCTGCTGACAACTATCCATGCCTGCTGATTCATGCGGGTATGAATGATGCCATCATAATAAACATGCAAACCATTTTTAGAATTCATGACATCCTAGGCAGAAAGCTAAAGGGTTCCTTTAAAGGGTTCCAAGTGTTGTTTAAAATTCTTCCTCCAATTCAATGTGTGATTTAGGAAAGGAAAAACTGCTGAGCAGCTGGTTATATAGATGGTGGCAGAATCATGATTTAAGATACCAAAATTGGTGGGGATTTGTGACTTTGCAAAGTATTTTCAAAGGGACAGGGAAGACTTATTTCTCTTGGGAACTGCTGATCTAATTCAGAAGATTTAAACATAAAATTTATGGGAAACTAAAAATAATATTAAAATGTTAACAAGGGTTATAAAAATATAATAGATATGACACAGATAGAAGAACATTAGGGAATTTCCCAAAGCATTCATAGGAGAACATAACTGTATTACAGAAAATACCTTTGTCCTCCCATAACTATATATCAACAAGCAGGGTATTACAATAACAGAATATATATGGGTGTGTTTGGGAGTGTATGTGTGTGTGTGTGCATACACATATGCACATATGTATTTACAAAGGGAAATTGAGGCATTCAATATTAGAAAGTGGAAGTGAAAATGTATATCTTAATAGAACCAGCAAGTCAATTTGAAGAAGAAAAGGGATAACAAAATCTGTTTTTTCCACTGAGACAAAAATTTGAAGGTAGACCAGGTGCAGTGGCTAACTCCTATAATCCCAGCACTTTGGGAGGCTGAGGTGAGCTGATTTCTTGAGGTCAGGAGTTCAAGATAAGCTTGGCCAACATGGTGAAACCTGTCTCTACTAAAAATACAAAAATTAGCCAGGCATTGTGGAACATGCCTGTAATCCCAGCTACTCAGGAGGCTGAGGCAGGAGAATCAATCGAAACCAGGAGGCGGAGGTTGCAATGAGCTGAGATTGTGCTCCTGTACTCCAGCATGGGCAAAAAGTAAGACTCTATCTCAAAAAATAAATAAATAATAAAATAAATAAATAATCTGAAGGTAGCAGGATGTTAACAATAAGACTGGAATCTAAGTAAAATAAATAA
>NW_012107475.1:1979551-2013224 GCF_000951045.1 Mandrillus leucophaeus | reverse complement strand
AAAAAAAAAAAAAAAAGAAAAAGAAATTGCTATATATATATATATCTGGCTTGCTTTTAGCTGCTTGCTTCTAGTTGATTTTAAAACTGATATAGCTGAAAGTCACATAGCTAAACAATATAAAGTAAACTTCTCCTAACTTTCTTATAACATCCTGAGGTGTAGGTCACCATGTTAATGATCGTCTAAGTTGTTTTTCAGGAACTTAAGGTCAGCTCTTGTCCAATGCAAGCTGGTTGAGACCACTAACCTTCCAATTGGGCTGGTGTAAATGTCCAATAGGTGACCTTTTAATGTCCAGGGGCTAAAAACTCCACCCTAAAATCATGCTAACAAATGCCATTTTGTAAACATGATTCCTGTAAAGAGTCATGAAGCTTGACTATGCTCGTATAGATCGCCAGTTACCTCACTTTTCCTTAATCTCCCTAAACCAAAAATAAAGTTCTAAGCTCCCCCTATGAACCCCCAACGATGTGAATGCACTTCCTCCTCAGCCAGGGCTCTTAAAATTTAACCTGAGAGACTGTTTCAGGCCATGATGGCAAGTGGGGGTCTAGCATGCCTCATTATACCTCTCCGGCATTAACATCAACACAGACTTTAAGTATGATAAAAAACATTTTACAGCCTATTCTCTTTGAAAACTGCTAGCTAAAAGCTTCATATGCATGGTGAAACTTTGGTCTCCACAACCACTTATCTTAACCCAGACATTCATTTCTACTTGATTCTAGATCTTTAGAGCCCTTGCCTCAAATTGTCCCACCTTTCCGGACCAAACCAATGTATTTCTTAAATGTATTTGATTGATGTCTCATGCCTCTTTAAAATGTATAAAACCAAGCTGCACCCTGACCACCATGGGAACATGTTCTCAGGACCTCTTAAGGGCCACAGTCACTCATATTTGGCTCAGAATAGATCTCTCCAAGTATTTTACAGAGTCTGACTCTTTTTGTTGAGACCTCAATCATCTTACCCCAAACCTTAGTCCACCCTGATTCTTTATCCCACAAATATCCCTAAACCACATCTTCAGGAAGCAGATTTGAGACCTGTTCTCTCACCTCCTCACTTGGCTGCCTCATAAATAAACTCTTTCTCTGCTGCAAACTTGTTGCCTCAGTGCTTGGCATACTGTGCAACAGGCACACCAGGCCTGGTTCAGTATCACTGCTAAGGAGCTAAAAACTATTAAAAAGATATACATTTGCTTTTTCCAAAAATACAAAAAAAAAGTATATTCTGATAATCTTCTCAAGCAGAATTTGTCAGGCCTCTGAGCCCAAGCTAAGTCATCATATCCCCTGTGACCTGCACTTATACATCCAGATGGCCTAAAGTAACTGAAGAATCACAAAAGAAGTGAAAATGGCCTGTTCTGGCCTTAACTGATGACATTACCTTGTGAAATTCCTTCTGGCTCATCCTGGTTCAAAAGCTCCCCAACTGAGCACCTCGTGATCCCCCCTCAACCCCTGTCAGCCAGAGAACAACCCCCTTTGACTGTAATTTTCCTTTACCTACCCAAATCCTATAAAACGGCCCCATGCCTATCTCCTTTCACTGACTCTCTTTTCGCACTTAGCCCCCCTGCTCCCAGGTGAAAGAAACAGCCTTGTTGCTCACACAAAGCCTGTTTGGTGGTCTCTTCACACGGACATGAGTGAAATTCGGTGCTGTGACTCAGATCGGCGGACCTCCCTTGGGAGATCAATCCCCTGTTCTCCTGCTCTTTGCTCCATGAGAAAGATCCATGTAGGACCTCAGGTCCTCAGACCAAGTAGCCCAAGGAACATCTTACCAATTTTAAATCGGGTAAGCGGCCTCTTTTTACTCTCTTCTTCAACCTCTCTCACTGTCCCTCAACCTCTTTCTCCTTTCAATCTTGGCGCCTGTTTCAATCTCTCCCTTCTCTTAATTTCAGTTCCTTTCCTTTTCTGGTAGAGATAGGAGACACGTTTAATTTGTGAACCCAAAACTCCAGCGCTGCTCACGGACTCGGAAAGACAGTCTTTCCATGTTTAATTACCCGGGGACACCTGCCTGATTATTCAACCACGTTTCAGAGGTGTCTGACCACGCGGGGACGCCTGCCTGGGTCCTTCACCCTTAGCGGCAAGCACCGCTTTTTTGGGGGGCAAGCACCCCCCCACCCCTTCTCTCCCTGTCTCTACCTTCTCTTTTCTCTGGACTTGCCTCCTTCACTATAGGCAACCGTCCACCCTCCATTCCTCCTTCTTCTCCCTTAGCCTGTGTTCTCAAAAACTTAAAACCTCTTCAACTCACACCTGACCTAAAACCTAAATGCGTTATTTTCTTCTGCAATGCTGCTTAGCCCCAATACAAACTCGATAATGGATCTAAATGACCAGAAAATGGCAGTTTTGATTTCTCCATCCTACAAGACTGAAATAATTCTTGTCGCAAAATGGGCAAACAGTCTGAGATACCTGACGTCCAGGCATTCTTTTACACATCGGTCCCTCCCTAGTCTCTGTTCCCAATGCAACTCATCCCAAATCTTCCTTCTTTGCCTCTCACCTGTCCCCTCAGTCCCAACCCCAAACGTCGCTGAGTCTTTTCCAATCTTCGTTTTTTACAGACCCATCTGACCTCTCCACTCCTCCCCAGGCTGCTCCTCGCCAGGCCGAGCCAGGTCCCAATTTTTCCTCAGCCTCCGTGCCCCAACCCTATAATCCTTTTATCCCCTCCCCTCCTCACACCTGGTCCAGCTTACAGTTTCTTTCTGCCACTAGCCCTCCCCCACCTGCCCAGCAATTTCCTCTTCAAAAGGCGGCTGGAGCTAAAGGCATAGTCAAGGTTAATGCTCCTTTATGTTTATCTGACCTCTCCCAAATCAGTTAGTGTTTAGGCTCTTTTTCAACAAATATGAAAAATCCAGCCCAGTTCATGGCTCGTTTGGCAGCAACCCTGAGATGCTTTACAGCCCTAGACCCTGAAAGGTCAGAAGGCCATCTTATTCTCAATATGCATTTTATTTTATTACCCAACCTGCTACTGACATTAAATAAAGCTCCAAAAATTAAATTCCGGCCCTCAAATCCCAAATCAAGACTTAATTAACCTCGCTTTCAAGGTGTACAAGAATACAGTAGAGGCAGTCAAGCAGCAATGTATTTCTGAGTTGCAATTCCTTGCCTCCACTGTGAGACAAACCCCAGTCACATCTCCAGCACACAAGAACTCCAAATGCCTAAACCGTGGCTGCCAGGGGTCCCTCCAGAACCTCCTCCCAGAGGTGCTTGCTTCAAGTGCCATGAATCTGGCCACTGGGCCAAGGAATGCCTGCAGCCTAGGATTCCTCCTAAGCCATGTCCCATCTGTACGGGACCCCACTGGATATCAGACTGGTCCAATTTGCCTGGCAGCCACTCCCAGAGCCCAAGGCTCTCTGACTGACTCCTTCCCCGATCTGCTTGGGTTAGCAGCTGAAGACTGACACTGCCCGATCACCTCCGAAGCCCCCTGGACCATCACGGATGCTGAGCTTTGGGTAACTTTCACAGTGGAGGGTAAGTCCGTCCCCTTCTTAATAAGTACGGAGGCCACCCACTCGACATTACCTTCTTTTCAAGGGCCTGTTTCCCTTGCCTCCATAACTGTTGTGGGTATTGACGGTCAGGCTTCTAAACCTCTTAAAACTCCCCAACTCTGGTGCCAACTTGGACAACATTATTTTATGCACTCCTTTTTAGTTATCCCCACCTGCCCAGTTCCCTTATTAGGCCAAGAGATTTTAACTAAATTATCTGCTTCCCTGACTATTCCTGGGCTACAGCCACACCTCATTGCCGCCTTTTCCCCCAGTTCAAAGCCTCCTTCACATCCTCCCCTTGTATCTCCCCACCTTAAACCACGAGTATAGGACACCTCTACTCCCTCCTTGGTGACTGATCATGCACCCCTTACCATCCCATTAAAACCTAATCACCCTTACCCCACTCAATGCCAACATTCTATCACACAGCATGCTTTAAAAGGATTAAAGCCTGTTATCACTTGCCTGTTACAGCATGGCCTTTTAAAGCCTATAACCTCTCCTTACAATTCCCCCATTTTATCTGTACAAAAACCCGACAAGCCTTACAGGTTAGCTCAGGATCTAACCCATTATTCTGTTCTGGATATCAAACATGCTTTCTTTACTATTCCTTTACACTCTTCATCCCAGCCTCTCTTCGCTTTCACTTGGACTGACCCTGACACCCATCAGGCTCAGCAAATTACCTGGGCTGTACTGCCACAAGGCTTCGCAGACAGCCCCCATTACTTCAGTCAAGTCCAAATCTCTTCCTCATCTGTTACCTATCTTGGCATAATTCTCATGAAAACACACGTGCTCTCCCTGCTGATTGTGTCCGGCTAATCTCCCAAACCCCAATCCCTTCTACAAAACAACTTCTTTCCTTCCTAGGCATGGTTAGGTACTTCCACCTTTAGGTACCTAGTTTTACCATCCTGACTAAACCATTATATACTCCTTTCCGTTCCTTGAAAACATCCCTTGAAGCTGCTTCCATACTAGTTCTCCCTAACTCATCCCAACCCTTTTTCATTACACACAGCCGAAGTGCAGTGCTGTGCGGTCGGAATTCTTACAGAAGGACTGGGACCGCGTACTGTATCCTTTTTGTCTAAACAACTTGACCTTACTGTTTTAGGCTGGCTGTCATGTCTCCATGCAGCAGCTGCTGCTTCCCTAACACTTTTAGAGGCCCTCAAAATCACAAAGTATGCTCAACACACTCTCTACAGGTCTCATAACGTCCAAAATCTATTTTCTTGCTCACACCTGACGCATATACTTTCTGCTCCCCGGCTCCTCCAGCTGTACTCACTCTTTATTGAGTCTCCCACAATTACCATTGTTCCCAGTCGGGACTTCAATCCGGCCTCCCACATTATTCTGGATACCACACCTGACCCCTATGACTGTATCTCTCTGATCCACGTGACATTCACCCCATTTCCCCATATTTCCATCTTTCCTTTTCCTCACCCTGATCACATTTGGTTTATTGATGGCAGTTCCACCAGGCCTAATCACCACTCACCAGCAAAGGCAGGCTATGCTATAATATCTTCCACATCTATCATTGAGGCTACTGCTCTGCCCCCCTCCACTACTTCTCAGCAAGCCAAACTCATTGCCTTAACTCAGGCCCTCACTCTTGCAAAGGGACTACACGTCAATATTTGTACTGACTCTAAATATGCCTTCCATTTCCTGCACCACCATGCTGTTACAAGGGCAGAAAGAAGTTTCCTCACTACACAAAGGTCCTCTATCATTAATGCTTCTTTAATAAAAACTCTTCTCAATGCTGCTTTACTTCCAAAGGAAGCTGGAGTCATTCACCGCAAGGGCCATCAAAAGTCATCAGATGCCATCACTCAAGACAACGCTTATGCTGATAAGGTAGCTAAAAAAGCAGCCATCAAAAGGCATCAGAGCTCATTGCTCAGGACAATGCTTATGCTGATAAGGTAGCTAAAAAGGCAGCTAGCATTCCATCTTCTATCCCTTATGGCAGTTTTTCTCCTTCTCATCTGGCCACTCCCACCTACTCCCCCACCAAAACTTCCACTTATCAATCTCTTCCCACACAAGACAAATGGTTCTTGGACCAAAGAAAATATCTCCTTCCAGCCTCACAGGCCCATTCTATTCTGTCATCATTTCATAACCTCTTCCATGTAGGTTACAAGCTGTTAGCCCACCTATTAGAACCTCTCATTTCCTTTCCATCATGGAAATCTGTCCTTAAGGAAATCACTTCTCAGTGTTCCATCTGCTATTCTACTACTCCTCAGAGATTGTTCAGCTCTCCCCACTTCCCTACACAACAAGTTCAGGGATTTGCCCCTGCCCAGGACTGGCAAATTGATTTTACTCACATGCCCCAGGTCAGGAAACTAAAATACCTCTTGGTCTAGGTAGACACTTTCACTGGATAGGTAGAGGCCTTTCCCACAGGGTCTGAGAAGGCCACCACGGTCATTTCTTCCCTTCTATCAGATATAATTCCTTGGTTTGGCCTTCCCACCTCTATACAGTCTGATAATGACCAGCCTTTATTAGTCAAATCACCCAAGCAGTTTCTCAGACCATCAGTGACCTAATGGTCTTTTAAAAACACACCACATCAAGCTCAGCTACCGACTTAAAAAAGACTGGATAATACTTTTACAACTTTACCTTCTCAGAATTTGGGCCTGTCCTTGGAATGCTACAGGGTACAGCCCATTTGAGCTCCTATATGGACACTTGTTTTTATTAGGCTCCAGTCTCATTTCAGACACCAGACCAACTTGGACTGCACCCCAAAAAACTTGTCATTCCTACTATCTTCTGTCTAGTCATACTCATATTCACCATTGTCAACTACTCATAAATGCCCTGCTCTTGTTTACACTGCCAGTTTACACTGTTTCTCCAAGCCATCACAGCTGATATCTTCTGGTGCTATCCCCAAACTGCCACTCTTAACTCTCAAAGTAAATAAATAATCTTTGCTGGCAGGGCTATGCTGAACCTCCCTAGGCACTCTCTAATTGGATGTCCTGGGTCCTCCCAATTCTTAGTCCTTTAATACCTGTTTTTCTCCTTCTCTTATTCTATTTAGTTTTTCAATTCATACAAAACCATATCCAGGCCATCATCAATAATTCTATATGACAAATATTTCTTCTAACAACCCCACAATATCACCCCTTACCACAAAATCTTCCTTCAGCTTAATGTCTCCCACTCTAGGTTCCCACACCACCCCTAATCCTGCTTGAAGCAACCCTGAGAAACATCACCCATTCTCTCTCCATACCACCCCCCAAAATTTTCACTGCCCCAACACTTTACACTATTTTGTTTTATTTTTCTTATTAATATCAGAACATAGGAATGTCAGGCCTCTGAGCACAAGCTAAGCCATCATATCCCCTGTGACCTGCTTGTATACATCCAGATGGCCTGAAGTAATTGAAGAATCACAAAAGAAGTGAAAATGGCCTGTTCCTGCCTTAACTGATGACATTACCTTGTGAAATTCCTTCTGCTGGCTCATCCTGGCTCAAAAGCTCCCCCACTGAGCACCTTGTGACCCCCACCCCTGCCAGCCAGAGAACAACCCCCTTTGACTGTAATTTTCCTTTACCTACCCAAATCCTATAAAATGGCCCCATCCCTATCTTCCTTCACTGACTCTCTTTTCAGACTCAGCCCGCCTGCACCCAGGTGAAATAAGCAGCCTTGTTGCTCGCACAAAGCCTGTTTGGTGATCTCTTCACACGGACACGAGTGAAAGAACTGTATGATAGCTTATTAACCTCAGTAGAAGTCTAAAGAGAGGTAGTTACCACTAGGGCATATTAAGAACAGTGTGGTATAATAGAATGTTGACCTTGGAGTCAGGTAAACCTGGGCGTACTCCCAGCTCTGCTATTTATTAGCTGTTAACTTCGGACACGTTACTTGGCCCTGGTGAACAAAACTGGGACATAATGAGCCATGTCATTATGTAATGACATGTTTAAATTATTTGCTTTTTTGATGTAGTTATGTGTCATTTTCTCATTTTAAGAATTATCACATGTAAAGAGATCACAGTTCAGCATAAAGATTATTTTAAAGTGAAAACATTTGAGCTACAGAAAATGAAAAAGAAATCTTATCTGAACTTCCCTTATCTGATTAAAGCAGAATGTCCTGAAATTACAGCTTCCATTAACCCCACTGCAAGGAGTTTCCTGTGAATTCAGCAGCCATGGAGACAGGCTTCCTATTCTCATTAGCATCAAAAAGCCCAATAAACTTTCCATACGTTTCCATTGATGCCCTTTAAAAACATAAATTTTGTTAAAATGGTATATAAACTGCTATTTTTGAGGATTCAGTGAGTTACTCCTGAGGGTTTGCAATGTACATATACATAAACACTGTCTTTTCTTCTCCTAATCTATCTATTGTCAGTTCACTCTCAGGACCCCAACCACTTGAACCTAAGATCATACAGGAAAAGTTTCTTCCTAACAGATGAATTCTGCAGACAAGTGTATCTGGATTTCACAGAGAATTAAAGAAAACTATAGTAATAGTTGTTCTACTTGAATGTATTCCTTATATTTGGTAGTTGTTGACCCTATTTCCCATTAAAATCACTTGGTGAATTATTTAAAATCTCAACACCTAGGCCATACCTCAGTCCAAATTATACAGTCAGAGTTGACAACCAGTATCCTCACGGAAGTTTTCTAGTTGCATACTTACATGCTTGTGGCTTTCCCTGACTTTGTTCTCCTCAAAGTAGTGGTTGTCTTTTTTTTGTTTATTGTTTCTGTTTTTTTACCTTGACTGAGAAGCATAAAAGCCAATTAAATTTGCAGATGTCAGACTGATACAGATTGGGTAATTGTCCGCTCAAAATCTCATGGTGAAATGTGACCCCTAATGTTGGAGGTGGGATCTAGTGGGAGGTGTTTGGGTCAGTGGGCAGAACCCTCATGAATGGCTTCGTGCTTTACCCATGCTGATGAGTAAGTTATTGCTCTATTAGTTAACAGGAGAGCTAGATGTTAAAACGAACTTGGCACCACCCCGTCTTGCTTCCTTTCTTGCCAGCCAGCTCCCCTTCCTTTTCTGCCATGATTGAAAGTTTCCTGAGGTCCTCACAAGAAGCAGATGCTGGCTGGAGCCAAGCTTCTTGTACAGCCTGCAGAACCGTAAACCAAAGAAGCCTCTTTTCTTCATAAATTACCTAGCCTAAGGTATTCCTTTATAAAAACACAAAACAGACTCATATGTATGCTTAAACATGGGGTTAAACCTAACAAAGAAAAACAAGAGCAAAAGTTACGTTCTGAACATAGCTTAAAAATAAACTGAAAATAACCACTGCACAAATGTAGAATGCAGTTATGGACTTAAAAGCATTAGTTCTCCTCTCCCTCTTTTCCTTTCCTTTTAACAGTTGTTGTTATTGAGTATCGATAATAATGAACATTTCTGTTTTCGATCTGCCATGCACTGTAAAGAACTTCCTATATGTTACCTCAATTAATCCTCACAACAACCTCAGGAACGGGAAATAGAATGCCATTTTATAGCCAAAGAACCACTCAGAGACATAAAGTACTTGGGAAGGATAAGCCAGCGCAGAGAGCAGGGGTTTAACACCAGATCCTGGCAGCTGAGCCGGTGTCCCACACTATATAGCCACAGCAGATTTGGACTGGGTTGGATCTGCCAAAAAGCTGCTGGGAATTTAGACTCCAACTTTGAGTCCAGACATGCATCTGACTTCAACTTTGAGTCAAACATGAATTCTCGACTCAGCAGTGGTAGAAGGAAGGGCAAAAGCTTTCCCTTTCTCCACCACATCATTCCCAGACAGCAAAGTTGATTCTGGGGAGGGCAGGGGATAAATCTGTGATGTTGGCATTTCAGAGGTGAGCAACTACGAAAACAATATCTGTAAAGGTTCTTTGAGGGTGGGGGGTGATAATGAAAAAATAAAAATACCTGCTCCAGAACCACAGATTTAACAGCCTCCTTATACTTTTCGGGTTAGGCCATGTCTTACAGAAAATTGTGTTAGTTTGCAGTAAACTGGCAAACTGGAGGGAGATTTACCAGGATAGTAACAGGGGCCTGCAATTTTTAAGTAGGTTAGAGGAGAAGAAACATCAAGTGATGGAAATAGTGACAATTGTGGCTCCTGAGAAAAATAAATCTTCCTTATATTTAGCTAATTTATTTTTATTTATTTATTTATTTTTTGGAGACAAAGTCTCGCTTTGTTGCCCAGGCTCCAGTGCAGTGGTGCGATCTCTGCTCACTGCAAGCTCCGCCTCCCAGGTTCACGCCCATTCTCCTGCCTTAGCCTCCTGAGTAGCTGGAACTACAAGCGCCCACTACCAGGCCCGGCTAATATTCCGTATTTGTAACAGAGACAGGGTTTCACTGTGTTAGCCAGGATGGTCTCAATCTCCTGACCTCGTGATCTGCCCACCTCGCGAGCCTCCCAAAGTGCTGGGATTACAGGCGTGAGCCACCACGCCCAGCCTATATTTACCTAATTTTTTTAAAGAAAAAAATGTAACATTTTAAAAGATGATCTTACATTTACTATGTCATTTCTTCATTGAAAACAATGAAATAAATTAAGAAGGTAGAATAGTCCTCATTTAAGAGAAGATGCCCAGAGGTGAAGTGCTTTGCCGAGGGTCCTCAAACCAGTCAATAACAGCTTAAACTAGAACTCAAGTGTGCTACTCACCGTGCACTGCTCTTTCATTTATCACAGTGTCACAGCATCTCCCATTTAGAGTCCTCACAATTCTGAAACCCACAAAAATGGCAGACCAGCTATAAGATAGATTGAATAATATAATAAACAAAAATTAATGGAATGATTTTAAATAAATGTACCCTCCAATCATCCACTGAAGGCCTGTGTGACTTATTGATCTTCGTGTTCTCCAGTGGCAGAAACAAGACAGTAAAATCAATAGCATGCAATAGTCCATTTGAAGTTATTAATGTTCTATTCAGTTGAGATATTTGACATATTCAAAAAAAAATCTTACCGTGACTCTGACATTTTGTAAATAGTCAAGAACCAGAAATAATTTAATCATGGAAGTAATACATCAGGCTCTTGCCTTAATTGGCAATTCCATAGACAGGTTCAGAGTGAATGATAGACATCTGTTAAAAGAGAAACAAGGCTTCTATGTCTGTGCACTATGCAGACTGCTGTCCTTGAGAAAGCTTTAGAATCCTTGCTCCTGCTACCACTCTTACCACAGTCCCATTTTCTATTTTACTTCACAGTACTTATCATCACTAATATTGTGTTATGTAATGTTTCTTTATTGTCTATTTCTTGTCTTTTGAACTGTGGTTCTTTACAGGAGGTGATTTTGCCACCCAAGAGACATTTATTTGGGCCCTACCAGCGTATATTAGGTAGTGAACAGGGATATCACTAAACATCCAACATTACATAGGACAGTCCCCCACAGCAAAGAGTTATCTAGCCAAATTGTCAATAGTGCCAAGGTTGAGAAACCCTGGTCAATAATGTCAGATTTGTGAAAATAGGGACTCTTTTGCTTAATATTTATCATATAAATGAATGAATGGATGAGTGAATAAATTAGACTAGTGTCTCAAAGGATAAAGTAGGAATGGGATTAAAAGAAGCTGTGAAGATAGGGCAGGTGGGACCACTAGAACAATTCTGAGGGGAAAAATACAAAACTGCAATTTGCATTATAGTATCTAAGTACAAAGTCTGAAAATAGGCAGAAGTTAACATTGTAATATCAACTACTTAAGAATTTTCTCCATGTAATTTTAAGTTGCTTCTGAAAAGAATTAGAGAGATGATTTTCAAGAGTATATATACATGTAGTATTTAAAGTGTCAATTGTATATTTTTTCCTATGTTAGGATAATTTCCTGATTAATCCTCACAACAGTTCAATACCAAGTTACACATTAGAAGAGTTTTGTCTGTTTCTCTTCACTAAGAAAAAAAGAAGACATATGTCTCAACCTCTATCTTCTTAGGCCTGATATTTATAAGTAATCAATAATTCATTTGCCTCCAGAGCTCATTTAATTATTCTCATTCTAAATATACTGTTGACATTGGAATTTTTTCCTGATTTTAATCAATTCTGACAAGAATTGATTTTTGTTCAACCTTTTCTTTCACAGTGCACCATTCTCTCTCACATCTACAGCCAAAAACAACCAAAAGTCTATAAAAAATCATTTTGTGGACAGATGTAAAAATCAACATAAAAACAATAAAAGTTGAAACGCTCATTAAAACATAGTGCAAACCTAAAGATCAAACAAAGTCATGGTTTCATTACATTTTTCACTATGATACCATGTGATATTGTTTGGATCTGTGTCCCCACCCAAATCTCATCTTGTAGTTCCCATAATTGCCACATGTTGTGGGAGGGACCTGGTGAGAGATCATCAAATTGTAGGGACAGGTCTCTCCCCTGCTGTTCTTGTGATAGTGAATAGGTCTCATGAGATCTGATGGCTTTAAAAATGAAGTTTCCCTACACAAGCTCTCTCTTTTTGCCTGCCACCATCCGTGTAAGACATTATTTGCTCCTCCTTGCCTTCTGCCATGATTGTGAGGCTCCCCAGTCATGTGGAACTATAAGTCCATTACACTGCTTTCTTTTGTAAATTGACCAGCCTTGGGTATGTCTTTATCAGCAGCATGAAAACAAACTAATACTGTAAATTGGAACTAGTAGAGTGGGGCACTGCTGAAAAAATACTGAAAATGTGGAAGCAACTTTGGAACTTGGTAACAGACAGAGGGTGGAACAGTTTGGAGGGCTCAGAAGAAGACAGGAAAATGTGGGAAAGTTTGGAACTCCCTGGAGAATTGTTGAATGGCTTTAAACAAAATGCTGATAATGATATGGCCAATGAAATCAAGGCTGAGGTGGTCTCAGATGGAGATAAGGAACTTGTGAGGAACTGGAGCAAAGGTGACTCTTGTTATGTTTTAGCAAAGAGACTGGTGGCATTTTGCCCCTGCCCTAGAGATATGTGGAACTTTGAACTTGAGAGAGATGATTTAGGGTATCTGGTGGAAGACATTTCTAAGCAGCAAATCATTCAAGAGGTGACTGGGGTGCTGTTAAACACATTCAGTTTTATAATGGAAACAGAACATAAAAGTCTAAAAAATTTGCAGCCAGCCTGACAATGCAACAGAAAAGAAAATTCCATTTTCTGAGGATAAATTCAAGCTGGCTGCAGGAATTTGAATAAGTAACAAGGAGCTGAATATCAATCCCCAAGACAATGGAAAAGATGATTCCAGGGCATGCCAAAGG
The DNA here is from genome assembly GCF_000951045.1 of Mandrillus leucophaeus. Classification (NCBI taxonomy): domain Eukaryota; kingdom Metazoa; phylum Chordata; class Mammalia; order Primates; family Cercopithecidae; genus Mandrillus; species Mandrillus leucophaeus. The sequence continues at coordinate 2,000,318 of NW_012107475.1, read as the reverse complement.
TCTTTGCAGCAGCCCCTCCCATCACAGACCCAGGGGTCTAGGAGGAAAAAGTGGTTTTGTGGGCTGGGCCCAGGGTCCCCATGCTGTGTGTAGTCTAGGGACATCGTGCCCTGCATCCCAGCTGCTCTAGCCATGGCTGAAAGGGGCCAATGTAGAGCTCAGGCTGTGGCTTCAGAGGGTGCAAACTCCAAGCCTTGGCAGCTTACATGTGGTTTTGAGGCTGTGAGTGCACAGAAGTCAGGAACTGAGGTTTAGGAACCTCTGCCTAGATTTCAGAAGATGTATGGAAATGCCTGGAAGCCCAGGCAGAAGTTTGCTGCAGGGATGAGGCCTTCATGGAGAACCTCTGCTAGGGCAGCGTGGAAGGGAAATGTTGGAACATCCACACAGAGCTCCTACTGGGGCACTGCCTAGTGGAGTTGTGAGAAAAGGGCCACCATCCTCCAGACCCCAGAATGGTAGATCCACTGACAGCTTGCACTGTGCACCTGGAAAAACTGCAGACATTCAACACCAGCCCATGAAAGCAGCCATGAAGGAGGCCGTACTCTGCAAAGCCACAGGGACAGAACTACCTAAGACCAAGGAAACCCACATCTTCCATCAACATGACCTGGATATGAGACATGGAGTAAAAAAAGGTCATTTTAGAGCTTTAAGATTTGACTGCCACACTGGATTTTGGACTTGCATGGGGCCTGTAGCCACTTTGTTTTGGCCAATTTCTCCCTTTTGGAATGGCTGTATTTACCCAATGCCTGTACCACCATTTTATCTAAGAAGTAACTAACTTTTGATGTTACAGGATCATAGGCCTAAAGGACTTGCCTTATCTCAGATGAGACTTTGGACTGTGGACTTTTGAGTTAATGCTGAAATGAGTTAAGACTTTGGGGAACTATTGGGAAGGCATGATTGATTTTGAAATGTGAGGGCATGAGATTTAAGAGGGGTTCAGGGCAGAATGATATGGTTTGGCTCTGTGTCCCCACTCAAATCTCATCTTATAGTTCTCATAATTCCCATGTGTTGTAGGAGAAACCTGGTAGGAGATAATTGAATAATAGGGATGGGTCTCTCTCGTGTTGTTTTCATGATAGTTAATAAGTCTCACAAGGTCTGATGCTTTTAAAAATGGAAGTTTCCCTACACAAATTCTCTCTCTTTGCCTGCCGCCATCCACGTAAGATGTGACTTGCTCCTCCTTGCCTTCTGCCATGATTGTGAGGCCTCTCCAGCCATATGGAGCTGTAAGTCCATTGCACTTCTTTCTTTTGTAAATTGCCCAGTCTTGGATACATCTTTATCAGCAGTCTGAAAGCAGATTAATAAGGTATGTTTTCTAAATCCTGTTTTTTATGAGATATTGTATGAAGGTCGACATATTGAAGAATACAATAGGAGCCAAAAAAAAGTTGATGGTACCTCCAGGGCTTCCCTTCCTCTATCCATCAAATATTGGGTGCCTTCTCATCAGATCCTTTATCGCTACATTTTTTTACATTCTCTACCTAAGAAATCTTGGCCTGTTACAACATGTAAGTCCACCCCAGACTACACCTCTGGACCTCAGACCTGTACCACTTAAACTTCATAAACCTAAAACTAAAGTCATCCTCTTTCTCCAAAAATTCCTCCTTTCTTCATTTGTGGTAAGTCACACACTACAAATATATTTGCTAAATCTAGCCACTGGCCACCATTATTGATCCCTCCCTTTTATTCCTACCTCATATCAAGTCAGTCTCTCACTATATTTCAAAATTCTCCCATTCTCCATGAAGACAAGCTGGATCAAGCTGGAACTCCACTTTCTTCTCCACAAAGACAAGTTGAGATCAAACCACAATTTCTAACTACAGTACCACCTTTCTATCTGCCTTTCCTCTCAACAAGCCAACCCTCCTCATGTCCTTTCAAAAAAAAATAATAATAATCAGATTGTCCTATTTACCTCCTTACAATTCACCAGTGGGTTGTCATTTTCCTTAGGACAAGTTCCAAATTCTTTAATGTGTCCTTCAGGACCCTGTAGGATCTGCTCCAGCCTCTTTCTCTAATTCCCCCGACCCAAGGTCTTTACCTCTAGGCTCCCTGTGATGGTTAATTTTATGTGTCAATTTGATAGGGTCACAGGTACCCAAATACTTCGGCAAACATCATTCTTGGTGTGTCTATGGGTGTGTCTTTAGATGAGATTAACACTTAAATTAGTGGACTGAGTAATTGTCCTCCCTAATGTATTATAGGTGGGCCTTACCCAATCATTTGAAGGCCTGGATAGAGAAAAAGGGCTGACCCTCCTGTGCTGAACAGAGAACTCCTCCTTGAGGTTAGACGTTAATCTTTTCCTGCTTTCTGACTCAAGTTACAATATTGTCTCTTTTTTAGGTTTTGAGTTTGCTGGCTTTTAGACTGGAACTATAACACCAGCTCTCCTGGGTCTCCAGCATACCAACTGCGGATCTTGGAACTTCTTAGTCTCCATAATTGCTTGAGTCAGTTTCTTATAATATATTATCTGTTGGTGCTGTTTCTCTGGGGAACTTTGACTAATACAGATTTTGGTACAGAGAGTGTGGTGCTGCTATAACAAATACCTGCATATGTGGAAGCAGCTGTGGAACTCAGTAGTGGGTGGAAGCTGTAGGAGTTTGAAGTGCATACTAAAAATATGGGCATTAATTCAGTGGTGATAATAGGAAGTTAAAACAAATTTTAAAGAAACATAAAAATATGAGTGTTAAGGGCAATTCTGGTGATGTGTCAGATGGAAATGAGGACATATCAGACACTGGAGGAAATGTGATTCTTGTTATAAATTAGAAAGGGATCTGGCTGTTAGTGTCTTGTGGAAGGGAGGACTATGAACAGTGAAACTAGATAATTAGCTGAGGAGATTTCTAAGCAACGTGTTGAAGAAGCAGCTAGTTTGATTCCTCCTGACTGCTTATAGTAAAACACACACACACACACACACACACACACACACACACAAAGGAATTAAATCAGGAATTTGTCAAGCAAAAAGGAACCAGACCTTGAAGATTTGGAAAATTCTCAGCCTATTCATATTATGAAAGAGAGAGAGAGAGAGAGAGAAACAGAGAGAGAGAGAGAAACAGAGAGAGAGAGAGAGAGAGAGAGAGAAAGCTTGTTCTGAGGAGAACACTAAAGATGTGTCTAAAACTTTAATAAAGAGATCATGAATGACTGTGATGAAGTTATCAGCCATTCCAGCAGAATTCAGGAAGAAAGACAGGGTTATTCCAGCAACACTGCCAGTTTGAACTAAAAGGAACAGAGAAGAAAGGACAGAATAAAGGAGGACTAAATTTGCCTTGTTAGGATTTGAGCTTGTTTGGGATTCCCCACCCCTTTCTTCTTTTCTATTTTTCCTTGGAATGGGTATGTTTATCCTATGCCTGTTCTTCCATTGTATTCTGAAAGTATATAATTTGTCTGACTTCGCAGGTTCATATAAAAAGGAAATTTTTCTCAGGAAAGAGTCATACTTTCAGTCTCACCCATGTCTGATTTAGATAGTATTTTGATGAGACTCTGAACTTTAGAGTTGCTGCTGGAACAAGTTAATATTGTTGGGTTTTTGGGTGGAATGAATGTATTTTCTATGTGAGGACATGAATTTTTGGGGTGTCAGTGGCAGAATGCTATTGGCTGACTTGTGTTTTCTCAAAATTCATATGTTGAAGTCTTAATTTCCCAATGTGATAGCATGTAGAGTTAGGGACTTTGGAAAGTCATTTGATTTATTATATATGATCCTGAGAGTGGGACTCTCATGATAGGATTATTATCCTCATAAGAAGAGATTCTAGAGACCTTGCTCTCTCTTTCTCTCCACTATGGGAGAACCCAGCAAGAGGCAGCTATTTGCAAACCAACAAAAAAGCAAGGAGTGGAGTGAGGAGATAGGGAGAATGAGTCTGCAGAGGGCAGATCAAGCAGAGGCTGGTAGACTTCAGTAAAGGAGGTGATTGAAAGGTTTTGAACAGGAAAGTGAATGCTCAGATTTACTTGGCTTTTTAAAAGGATATTGTAAGAGAAAGGTTTGGATTTAGACATGCTTCTTTCCAAAATGTAAAAATAAACAAATATTAAGTTCTAACAAAAATTCCATTAATGAAAACATGGAGGCAAAGTATAAGTATTCGGCCAATTCTCTATATTTGATCTTTTGCCTTGGGAAAAATTCCACAGTGCATTACTTGTATTAGAATTTTTAAAAAATGAAACATGAAATAAAGATACGTATTGCTTTGATGAAAAAACTAACCCTTAAAATAGTAGAAAACAACCAAATCTCTTTTGAAAACTAAAAAAAAAAAAAGATTGTAATCACTTAATGTAAAAATCTCAATAAAGTAATGTTTCCTAAAAATCTAATTAATTTTTTAAAAATATCATTTCCTCTACCCAGGAACTCTACCATTAATCAAACTTACATATTTCTTTAAAATCCAAATAGGAGGTTAATTTGTCTCATTTGTAGAACAAAGAAAAGACATCATCCCAAAGGACTAGATCAATCGATTAGATTATGTGAAATATTAAGTTTGATGTAAAAGGAATAACAAAAATATAAAGCAATTATCATACTAGGAAAAAAAGGTGTATGTGTGTGTGCATATAAACACAAAGAACAGACCAATGTGTTATATAATAATTTTTGTGTTTAGGATTTCTATCTTTTGTAATGTTCAAGATATGCTGTTCACTACTCATTTGAACATGATGAAATGAGTATGATTATGGTTTTCTAGGTTTTTGACCTTACTATTTTTGAGAAAAAATGTGTAATTCCTAGGAAAACTATGTATTATCTATAGCACTCTTGGTCTTGGCAGGCCAAGATTATGGTTCTATGGGGTATAGTTTAAGACTGTTAATTGTAGGTAACTGACAAACCTATAAATTCTGTCTTGTCTGTTAGAGGTTCTAAATGACTTTCATATTCTTTTTTGTGGAAAATATTTTGATGCCATTTGCATATTCCTAGTCTATACATGTGTCTGTTCCTTAGATTCTTTTTTGAATAAATTATAACATTTTCCTGGTTCGCCTGTGAGTTAAATAAAACATTTAACATGTGTTCATTTTTATATCTGTATAAGAATCATAATTTACAGCTTTTTATTTAAACACGATTATCTATTCTGTGGCTTATATAATAGGTATGGTGTAGCTTATTTGCCTCCAAACTCCCTAAAAGAAACCCTATGTGCAAATGTTTTTGTCATTTGACTCTCCGCATTTTTATTCTAAAAGTTACACTCTATTTCATTATATAGTCTTTGAAATTGAATTGTATAATCATGTTTACCTTATTTTCCCAATAATAATCAACTAGGGCAGAAACTTTGTTCATACATTATTTTCACTCCTTCCTAAAATTCTTAGTACAAAGAGATTTTGATGGTCGCTCCCTTTGTAGCACTCAGCATAAAAACAATACAGTAACTGAGGGCAGACATGAAAAATAAAGGCATCAAAACAGTTTCTTTAGCAACTGGGTTAGGGTGAAATTGTCCATTGATCAAAGAGACACAATTTCACTTTTAGTTTAAATGTATTCCTTCCTAAAGATGAGTAATACTTTCTTCACTGCTCAGATAATTTCTAAGACTTAGCTACTGGGACTGAAACTGCATAGAAGTACTTGAAAATCTGCTTGGAAAGAAAGTTGAAGAACTATGAATAGTAATCAATCATCTACTTTGCATTTCAAAGCAGTGATAAGATTTGATATCACTTTGAAGACTAACATTCAAGTAAATTGCAGTGTGTGAGAAGCATAGTTTACTAACACTTCAAAACTCAAAACAACTGTCTTTCCCCTCTCTCTTCACTCTTTTTAAATACGAACTTTGTATTCTTATTCTCTCAAATCATGGTTGATCCTCTCATTTTTTTAAAAAAATCTGATGCTTGCCCAGCTGTGAAGTATTTCTCTCCTTTTCTTGCAGTTCCTCTCTCTCTTTTCTCTATTATCTCTTTATCTTTTCTCTATTATCTCTTTATCTTTTCTCTATTTCCTCCCCTTCCACTTTCACTTGTCTCTTTTCTTGCTTTTGATCTATATCAATAATGTGACAAAAAAAAGAAAGGAACGAGGTGAAAGGTGACCAGCATAAAACGATGGCACATATCAAGCAGTATGTATCAATTATTATACATCAGTAATAACAATGATTTTATAACTTTTCCATTAGGCAATAAACAGCACATCTGCCAGCACTGTTTTTGTTCATTTGTTTCTCTTTTTACTTCAGTAGTACTGGTGGGGAAAAAAGGGAATGTAATTTAAAAATCCAGTGAGAAAGTAAATACCTCCCCTAGAGACTCATCAACCTTGAACTCTTGAGGCTATCTCCTGGCTGTCTTACAGGACAGGACTGGAGCGGGTTTTATAATATATATTCTTAATTTATATCTCAGTCTTAATTTCTTTCTTACTGACACATAAATGCACAAATATACTTCAGCTTCTGACTTTTACTTCTGGGTGATCCTTTGTTGATTTAGTCTACTCTTTAAGGACTAGGGATTCTCAATAGAAAATTCTTCACTGCCTCAGATTTGGACACGTTAAAGTACATCAACATAACTAGATTCTGCTAAAGTAAATTGTGTTTTTCTCTAATGAAATGAAAAATAAGTTAATAAAAGACAGCCTGGGTCATCCTTATTTAAAATTATGAAAGCCTCTAAATGATATTTTATTCATTGAAATTTATAGATCTAAAAACCCTAAGGCCATTTACAAATAGCTTACAAATAATTATGTAAACATTGACTCAATAAACAACTAATTGCAATTCATCACTGCTGTTTAGTAGAAATCTGATATACATAATGCCTGTCGTCTTTGACCATTTAAAAATTATCATTATTAAAGGTAATGCTTAAAAATTCCAAATGCTCTATTTCTTAAAAAAAAATTGTTAGACAAACCTATTTTCACAATACAAATAACAGGACATATCATCACATCTAAACTATGCTTCTGTGATTGATCTTTTATGCATGAGAATGAGAACAATTAGAACTCTCTCTCTCTCTCTCTCTCTCTCTCTCTCTCTGTCTCTGTCTCTTTCTCTCTCCCAACACCACGGTCTTATTTCAGTGATTAGTAAACTAAATAGTTCAGGATATGATGATTCTTTGGAATGATAATAAACAAGTTATATTTCAGTTAGTAAATAAGGACATTTATTAAGGTGAAATATGACATATCTAGAAAAGCCCACAAAACAGAAAATTCCTATATGTGCAATATGCAATTTACTTATATTGAGTAACAATATATTCTATAATTTTATAATTAGTACATTCTATATATACTCCATAGAGCAATTAGCCAAGGAGTTGCAATGATAGCAAAATGGTAAAATTAATGTCTAAGGCAAGCTTTGATTTAGTCTGCGTGTGTATGCTTATGTGTGGGTAGATGCATAGATAGATACATAGGTAGATCTATAGATAGAAAAATTAGAAAGGAGGGGAAAACATACTTCTCTCTAATTAAATGCATAATCATGGATGCTGATCCATGTTACTGATGCTAAATGGTTTTTACTTTAATGAGCCATTTTAAATGAAATGGTTGCCTGCAATTAGACATCTGCAATCCAAGGAAAGCAAGCCAACTCTACACTCTAGCTGCCAGAATTACAGTGCATTCCTCAGCAGGACAATGAAGAGAAACGATAATTGTAATTATAACATATACATCTTTAGTGTTCTGTGGTTGGAAGTGTGCAAAACAAGGCTTCTTAATATACTAAGTTGCTGACTGCTATTAAAGGATTGTCAAAAATAGAAGTACTTGAAAATCTGCTTGGAAAGAAAGTTGAAGAACTATGAATAGTAATCAATCATCTACTTTGCATTTCAAAGCAGTGATAAGATTTGATATCACTTTGAAGACTAACATTCAAGTAAATTGCAGTGTGTGAGAAGCATAGTTTACTAACACTTCAAAACTCAAAACAACTGTCTTTCCCCTCTCTCTTCACTCTTTTTAAATACGAACTTTGTATTCTTATTCTCTCAAATCATGGTTGATCCTCTCATTTTTTTAAAAAAATCTGATGCTTGCCCAGCTGTGAAGTATTTCTCTCCTTTTCTTGCAGTTCCTCTCTCTCTTTTCTCTATTATCTCTTTATCTTTTCTCTATTATCTCTTTATCTTTTCTCTATTTCCTCCCCTTCCACTTTCACTTGTCTCTTTTCTTGCTTTTGATCTATATCAATAATGTGACAAAAAAAAGAAAGGAACGAGGTGAAAGGTGACCAGCATAAAACGATGGCACATATCAAGCAGTATGTATCAATTATTATACATCAGTAATAACAATGATTTTATAACTTTTCCATTAGGCAATAAACAGCACATCTGTTTTTGTCATTTGACTCTCCGCGTTTTTATTCTAAAAGTTACACTCTATTTCATTATATAGTCTTTGAAATTGAATTGTATAATCATGTTTACCTTATTTTCCCAATAATAATGAACTAGGGCAGAAACTTTGTTCATACATTATTTTCACTCCTTCCTAAAATTCTTAGTACAAAGAGATTTTGATGGTCGCTCCCTTTGTAGCACTCAGCATAAAAACAATACAGTAACTGAGGGCAGACATGAAAAATAAAGGCATCAAAACAGTTTCTTTAGCAACTGGGTTAGGGTGAAATTGTCCATTGATCAAAGAGACACAATTTCACTTTTAGTTTAAATGTATTCCTTCCTAAAGATGAGTAATACTTTCTTCACTGCTCAGATAATTTCTAAGACTTAGCTACTGGGACTGAAACTGCATAGAAGTACTTGAAAATCTGCTTGGAAAGAAAGTTGAAGAACTATGAATAGTAATCAATCATCTACTTTGCATTTCAAAGCAGTGATAAGATTTGATATCACTTTGAAGACTAACATTCAAGTAAATTGCAGTGTGTGAGAAGCATAGTTTACTAACACTTCAAAACTCAAAACAACTGTCTTTCCCCTCTCTCTTCACTCTTTTTAAATACGAACTTTGTATTCTTATTCTCTCAAATCATGGTTGATCCTCTCATTTTTTTAAAAAAATCTGATGCTTGCCCAGCTGTGAAGTATTTCTCTCCTTTTCTTGCAGTTCCTCTCTCTCTTTTCTCTATTATCTCTTTATCTTTTCTCTATTATCTCTTTATCTTTTCTCTATTTCCTCCCCTTCCACTTTCACTTGTCTCTTTTCTTGCTTTTGATCTATATCAATAATGTGACAAAAAAAAGAAAGGAACGAGGTGAAAGGTGACCAGCATAAAACGATGGCACATATCAAGCAGTATGTATCAATTATTATACATCAGTAATAACAATGATTTTATAACTTTTCCATTAGGCAATAAACAGCACATCTGCCAGCACTGTTTTTGTTCATTTGTTTCTCTTTTTACTTCAGTAGTACTGGTGGGGAAAAAAGGGAATGTAATTTAAAAATCCAGTGAGAAAGTAAATACCTCCCCTAGAGACTCATCAACCTTGAACTCTTGAGGCTATCTCCTGGCTGTCTTACAGGACAGGACTGGAGCGGGTTTTATAATATATATTCTTAATTTATATCTCAGTCTTAATTTCTTTCTTACTGACACATAAATGCACAAATATACTTCAGCTTCTGACTTTTACTTCTGGGTGATCCTTTGTTGATTTAGTCTACTCTTTAAGGACTAGGGATTCTCAATAGAAAATTCTTCACTGCCTCAGATTTGGACACGTTAAAGTACATCAACATAACTAGATTCTGCTAAAGTAAATTGTGTTTTTCTCTAATGAAATGAAAAATAAGTTAATAAAAGACAGCCTGGGTCATCCTTATTTAAAATTATGAAAGCCTCTAAATGATATTTTATTCATTGAAATTTATAGATCTAAAAACCCTAAGGCCATTTACAAATAGCTTACAAATAATTATGTAAACATTGACTCAATAAACAACTAATTGCAATTCATCACTGCTGTTTAGTAGAAATCTGATATACATAATGCCTGTCGTCTTTGACCATTTAAAAATTATCATTATTAAAGGTAATGCTTAAAAATTCCAAATGCTCTATTTCTTAAAAAAAAATTGTTAGACAAACCTATTTTCACAATACAAATAACAGGACATATCATCACATCTAAACTATGCTTCTGTGATTGATCTTTTATGCATGAGAATGAGAACAATTAGAACTCTCTCTCTCTCTCTCTCTCTCTCTCTCTCTCTGTCTCTGTCTCTTTCTCTCTCCCAACACCACGGTCTTATTTCAGTGATTAGTAAACTAAATAGTTCAGGATATGATGATTCTTTGGAATGATAATAAACAAGTTATATTTCAGTTAGTAAATAAGGACATTTATTAAGGTGAAATATGACATATCTAGAAAAGCCCACAAAACAGAAAATTCCTATATGTGCAATATGCAATTTACTTATATTGAGTAACAATATATTCTATAATTTTATAATTAGTACATTCTATATATACTCCATAGAGCAATTAGCCAAGGAGTTGCAATGATAGCAAAATGGTAAAATTAATGTCTAAGGCAAGCTTTGATTTAGTCTGCGTGTGTATGCCTATGTGTGGGTAGATGCATAGATAGATACATAGGTAGATCTATAGATAGAAAAATTAGAAAGGAGGGGAAAACATACTTCTCTCTAATTAAATGCATAATCATGGATGCTGATCCATGTTACTGATGCTAAATGGTTTTTACTTTAATGAGCCATTTTAAATGAAATGGTTGCCTGCAATTAGACATCTGCAATCCAAGGAAAGCAAGCCAACTCTACACTCTAGCTGCCAGAATTACAGTGCATTCCTCAGCAGGACAATGAAGAGAAACGATAATTGTAATTATAACATATACATCTTTAGTGTTCTGTGGTTGGAAGTGTGCAAAACAAGGCTTCTTAATATACTAAGTTGCTGACTGCTATTAAAGGATTGTCAAAAAAAGTTTCTTTTAATACAACTGTATTCCATTAACAGTACTGCCAAACAAAGCCATAAGGCACCTATTTCAAGACAGGCAACTGAATAGAATGAAATGGTAAGTGACTCTTACTTTTTATAGCCTCAGTTATTTGTTTGGGGTTGGGCAAGTTATGGTTACCATGTTCCTGATTGGAAGACAAGTAAAACATTCCTTAAAATACCCAGATGAATATCAACATAATTATATTTGTCATAGACATTTCAGTCAATTAAGGCAACATACCTATCTTAATAATAACAATACTGAGTGCTTACTCTGTGTATTATCTCCATGCTATAAATGAGATAATCCAGGCTCCAATGAGGTAAGTAACCAAGCCTACACATCTAGTACACGAGTCCTTGTCAGAATTTAAACCCATCTGGTTTTCTTTAGAGCCCATGCTTTCAATCATTCTGTTAAGTTAAGTAATTAACTAATTTCATTTTCTCTTTTTAAAATAAATGTCACGATGTCAGAGATACAGCTGCAAATTTTGGCTGTGGCACTCTACTGTGTGATGTGGGTAAGTTGTGTTTTCTCATGTATCAAACGCAAATGCAAGTATCTACAATGCAGTGTTGCCGATATAATTTAATGACAAAGATACATGTTTTATTTAGCACGTACTATATACTCAATGGTTTGATATACTATTATTACTTCACTGATGTCAGTTTTTTGACTCAAATTATACCATACCTGTGATAAGTTAACCAAGTTAGTTTCAAATATCTTCATTTTGCTTCAAATTAGATTTTTTCTTTTTTTTTTTTTTTTTTTTTTTTTTTTTTTTAGATGGAGTCTCGCTCTGTTGCCCAGGCTGGGGTGCAGTGGCCAGATCTCAGCTCACTGCAAGCTCCGCCTCCCGGTTCACGCCATTCTTCTGCCTTAGCCTCCCGAGTAGCTGGGACTACAGGCACCGCCACCACGCCCGGCTAGTTTTTTGTGATTTTTTTAGTAGAGACGGGGTTTCACCGTGTTAGCCAGGATGGTCCGCCCGTCTCGGCCTCCTAAAGTGCTGGGATTACAGGCTTGAGCCACCGCACCCGGCCAAATTAGATATTTTTTAACTACCTCAATAAAATAATTACATGAATTATTTTTAAAATCAATTTTTCTCTGCATTTGAACAGGTTCCATTTGGCAATTTATTCGTAATCATCTGCACATGAGTCATTTCTTAATTAGGCTTTGACACATTTAATTAATAAATGTAACTATTTTATCATTTTTTGTGCTAAACATTAGCCTGTGTACGGTCCCCACCTCTAATATGCATGCAGACACACACATTGCTTCTCATGCACCTAGATAACTATTAATTATCTATAGGCTATAACATCACTGTACGTGTTTAAGCCCTCGTTTCTATAATAGAAGCCACACGGCCTTTTTTCCCCTTAACTTCTCACTTCACATTATCGCCTCTTCTCTAGTGTTGTGTATTTTGTATTCTGTGCACAGCTCAATGAGAAGTGGACTGCACCCTAATTACAGTCACAAGAAAAACCACTGAAACTAAACTTTCAAATAACTCCATTTTGCTCACAGGAAATGTAAAAATGAGCCAAAAATTATTAAAAGATAAAAAGTTGAAAGAGAATGTACAACAAGTGATATGCCTATCATGTACTTGTTAGGTGGGCAACACCAACTGAGCTGTAGGAAGTTGACCAGCAGCACAGGAGAGCGAGGCCAGGCTGCCCACATGGAGTCTTGGAAGACTTGCTGTCCTGATACGGTTTCTATGCCCTCCAATAATTTATTCTTTAAAGTCCATTCCAATATCAAGCGTCCTGCTCTATTTTCTACTAGCTCTGCATTATTGGGAACAGTACTACTTGAAATATGAATTATAGCATCTATTTTCCTCTGATTTTTTGTTCTCCAAAGGGTTGCCTATTTCTATGTATCAAACATAAGGAGCACATAAATCAGAATTAATAGTCTCATAAGGTTCAATAAACATACCTTGGGAAATTAATGTGTTCACCTGTTAAATACAGCTTATTTCCTGGTATTCAATAAATATTTAAGTGATTGTATATATATATGAGAATGAATTGATAAAAATAATGTTTACATTTTACCACCACAAAATAATATTTAATCTGAGAAATATAAAATGTCAGATACTAAAAACAAAGAGAAAAATGCAAGTTAGGGCAAATATTATTAAAAATTAATATCTATAATACTTTCAAACAGGTAGAGAGTTTATGTCTACAGAAGTCAGTCAGGCCAACAGTATAATAACTTCAGAATATAGTATCACTTTGTCTGCTTTCATGACTTGATTCCTGTGTTGTGGAGATGTTATACAAAACAAAATGATTAACAATTACAGGTTTTTATTTAGAAACATAAACTTATTCTTTTGCATTGTCCATGTTATTTTCAGTTTTTAGCATATATAAAAGACATGTAATTTAACCAAACAGAAGATAATTGTGCATATAAAATGCTAAAAATACATACTGTTCACATAATTTTATAATCTTTTAATGTACGTTGTTCAAACATGCAATCATTGCTTGGATATTTTTGACTGTATGTTACTTTGGATGTAACTACTTGTTCTAATTTCTAATTTCTAATTCTAATTTCTACTTGTCTTCATGTGTAGGTACTCTAATCATTGATATAACTGTCATAGGTTTAATTCCTATAAAAGCAAGTGATTATAAATGTTTATGCCCGCTGCTGTCCCAATTGATTCCTGTTTGTATGCATATCTGAGTTACAAGTTTATTAGTAAAACAGAACTATAAGCAATTCATGAAGACAGTATATATTAAGTTCTCTTTAAGCATTTTAAAATGCACCAGTTAGATTATCAATTCATTTTAGTACTTTTCATTAGCTTCTGGAAAATCACTGCTATAATCTTCTGAATCAACAGACACTATCTTTGCACTGCAAGTCTTGATTTTCTATTAAACATAGAGGCTAAGCAAGCATAACCACTTTTAATGTGGATTATATCTTTTCTCTGGACACTGTTTCCATAAAGGTTATCCAACATATGAAGCTTATTCTTCAAATCTCCTATGAAAAGAAAATTACAATAATTACCTAAGGCCTATCTTAGCATTGTTTTATATATATAAGTGCAGTTTTTAATCTTTATGAGGTTTTCAAAGTCCTGAAAAATCAATGGCTATATTTAAAATTAACTGTTTGATTTTAAGATTTAGATATTATTAATTAAATTTACACAAAAAAGTTATAAACTAATCTCAGTGAAAACTTTATGCAATCATGTAATTTACATATGAAAAGCAAAATAAAAATTCCCTTCTTTAAGGATGTATAGAATAAATATTCATTTTCCTTGTTGGGTCAAACATTCAGATGAACACAATATGTCATTTGAAAAGCATCAGAGTTACAACAGTCTTTGGACTGTCAGTGACCAGTACAAAATGGTACTCTCTTGAATTATGTCCAGAAACCTGGAAGCCTATAGATATTGAAGATTAAAATTGTATGTTTAATCTTAGCATAACTAAGGTAAACATGTATTTAAGTCAAAACTAATCAGTGAGCCATTCTTATGGTTATGCTACCTGTAACATAAAAATATTACATCTTTTCTGAGATGATTTACTCATGAACATAAAAGAAAAATGTCTTCTATACAAAAAACAGTGAAAAATACTAAATCAATGTGTCTATTGTCCCACAGATATACAAAGCAAATACAGATGGTTAAATTATCATTTCCTGAGAAATTTCCTCACCATTTGAATAATATCTTCTTCTATTATAAGACAATGCCAGTTCAGATTCAGTGGAGGTAGTTTAGAGGTTTAGAGAAGATACTTCAGAAATTACAATAGAGAGGACTCTATAATTAACATTTTTGGAATCCCACAGAACTAAGATCACACAGCCTTCAAAATATATTGCAATCAATTACTAAAATGTTTTCCCAATGGTGTTGGGAAATCCACCTTTTTGGTAAAAGGTACAAGAACTAAGGAAAGAAATCAATAGCCGCAAAAGTTCACTTTGAAGGAACAGATTTGCTGAGTATAAGGGCAGCCACTTAACATATGAATGATTATTACTCGTGTAAAGCCATAAGCCTGGATCACTGTGGCAAAGTAACTAGTAGATTTATTGAATTCACAAAGTAAAAGAAAATATAACTTTTATGAGAGTTTAATGCTGCAGGCAATGGGAACATAGCAGAGACACTAACTTACAGAGAGCAATAAAGTGAAAAAGAGACAGAAGAGGCAGGCTCAGGTCACAGGAGTCCTTCAGTGAGATACCCATGGGGTAAGGAAATGTTAACAGAGTGGAAAGAAGATGGGAAATGCTCATCATTTCAGCCCTCAAACCTCCTACTTCTCAGAACTCTTAGATTTTTGAGGCATGTCACTTATTCTGTCACTAAATTAGATACTGTCTTAATCATTTAAAGTATTTATTCTCTCCCCAACCAGATACCAATTTCTAAATATTGGAATTGGGTCTAAACAATCTTTCATTAATGCCTCCTCACCTATCCAAATGCTCTTATACACAGTTTATGATTCCCATAAATCTATTTTAAATAGTGAATAAAGACTATACCTAGGTGTCTATTAATAGTGGATGGAATAAACAAAATGTGTTACATGTACACCATGGACTCCTAGATAGCTATGAAAAAGGATAAAATCATGTCCTTTGCAGCAACAGGATGTAGCCAGAGGTCATTATCCTAAGCAAACTAAAAAACAGAAAACCAAATACCACATGTTCTCACTTATAAGTGGGAACTAAGCATTGGGTACACGTGGACATAGAAATGGGCACAATCAATACAGGAGGCTACCAGAAGGGGAAGAGAAGAAGGGACACAAGGGCTAAAAACTACCTATTGGGTACTATGTTTACTATCTGGGTGATGGGATCATTTAAACTCCAAACCTTAGCATCACACAATATTCCCAATATAACAAACCTGCCCATGTACTCCCTGAATCTAAAATAAAAGTTAAATTTTTTGTGTGTGTAAAGGCTGTACCTAAGGCAAGGGTAGACATATAACTTATCATTCAAACTGAAGTATTTCAAAAAGTGAAAGGGGGTATTGTTAACTACTACCCTACGACAACCAGAAATGTCCAGGGCAAAACAGAACATATGATCTTCAATTTAAGACAAATATGGCTACTCTACAACTTTGTTGAGAGAAGAGAAATTTCATAGAGTACTTAAAATATACCAGTGGTTGCACAAATACATTTGTAACACTATACAATCTAAAATAAGAAAAAGATAACAAGAAGAGGTAAAGCAGAGAGGGTTTATATCACCATATGTTAACATTATCTTTGAGAATTTCCTCCATAAGATAAGACAATCAGTTAGAAAGAAAGAAATGTAAATTCTCCACTAGCTGTCTTACATTGCCCAACAGTGAAGTCATATTTTGAATGTGTATCTATTTCGTCTTTATTATATAGATGCTATTAGCCTCCAAACACGTTTTATTAGACTTCACTTACTATTTATTTATTAACCAGTTTACTAATTAGATTCTTCAGCTGTGAAAAGAAGGGATTAACGAACTGATCAATAAGGTTCCATCCAATCCTAAAATTATAGTCCTATAATTATAGGTATTGCAGTGTAGTGCAAAATGTATCTTACAGCCATGGAGGAAGGCAGTTGAAAGATATTTCTCAGATAAATATATTTTCCAGTTTCTAGTCATTGGCTTACTCAAAAAATGTTGTGAGGTATTTTGCAATCTACTATTATTTTTGAGATTTCTAATTTTCTTTTTTTTTTTAATCTTAGGTGCTACAGTGGAAAACTTGTCATTTTGCCACTATGACCCATAGTTGTACAATGTCTATAATGGAATGGATAAACATTGTCTTTCAGTTGTCCATATATGAACATTTTACTTTTGCAGTTTACATAGATTTATTTTTTTGTGAAACAGTATGCCTGGATATAAAAAAGATAAGTCTTTGACATGGGTCACTTCTTTATCAACCCTAGCCTTTGGAGAAATTACTTGTTATCCTTTGCATTTGAAGATGACAATACTGATTCACTCAAAGTAGTACATATGCTTTGAATTCTTTTTTCTAAAAGTGATCATGAACTCAAACTACCTACTCATTCTTTCTGTCTCACCTACTCCAGGCATGACTAAGCACAACTTTTTATAAGATGTCTGGTATCAGAATGCAATTTCTAAATATGATGCTTTTAAAATGAGCAGATGTATCCCTGATAAGAAGGAATGGACCCTTAAAAGGACGGGCAGTAAAAATGACAGCATCCTCTCCCAGATTATTCCATGCAGATCACATCTTAAATCCTTTCCTCTTGCATCTTATTTGTTTTCTTCTGTCAGCTTTGGCTCCAGACTTCCTTGGATTCTGACTCTGGTTCCACCATCTTACGTATTTCCTTAGACTAGGAATTAGACATTTCTCTCCTCCCCACCATCTCATAATATTTTATTCCTTTGGTCCTCATCTTGCCTAACAAAAACACATTTCAAAACTAGCTTTCACAGTTGGCATCCATCCCTCTTTGTATATAGTCCAGATACATTGTCTGGTTGAGAAGAAGATGAAGCCTTATGAAACAGAACTAAAATGTAGTTTGAATCACTAGTCTTGTGCTCATTAACACCATATATAAATTCCAGAGCTATGAGTTGTTATCAGATCTGTTTACTGTATTTATACAAACAACCTCATTAGTAGTAAAAATTGTGAAAGACGTAAGTATAAACACAATTAGATCATGTAGATTCAAATGCACAGATATTACTTGGATCTGAAAGTCAAAGGAAGATAAAGCAGTCATAATTAGTACAATTCAATATAGCACTATAAGGTCAAATTACAGAAGTTGTTGTTGTTGTTGTTTGTTTGTTTGTTTTTAATGGACTACCTAATAGAAAGATTTAGTAGATATCAGTTCTGGCCTACTCCTGGTATAGGTAACCAATAAAATCTTTAGATAGTCACTAATCTCTCCATACCATAATTTTTCTCTCTTGAAAAGAAGAATATTGCTAATCACTATAAATCTTTCAGAAACATTCAGGATGTAGTTGTGAATAATAACAATTACAAAACCACCATATGTAGTTCTCACTACTAGTATATTTAATGAAGTAGAAATAACACTTCACTACTCCAACCCCTTTAATGAGGTTATTAAATCACAAATGGATTAAAGTATTTTTAGAGTTGACATAGATTTAACTTTCTTGCAAAAATAAATCAGAAATAAAGGCCTGAGTGAAAATATTGAGTTCCTTGAGGAGCATGAAACATACTGAAATTCAGAAGTAATTTCTTAAAGGTAAGTAAAGTAAAATAAATGATATATACATGTAGTGAATTAAGTAATGTAAGTGTTGCATGTATGTCAGAATTCCATAGGGTTAAGAAAAGTCAAAGGCAAGAAATGCAAACAATAGAAAGACCAGAGAAAGTGGTATAATTTTAAAAGAGATAATAATGAAAAATGAAATGTAGAACAACTTATTAAAGAAGAGAATATGCAATAAAAATAAAAACATATTTATTTATTATTTATTTATTTTTTGAGACAAGATCTTACTCTGTTGCCCAGACTACAGGGTGCACCTGGAGTGCACTCGGGGTATCACGTATCCCTGGAGTGTAGGGGTACGATCATAGCTCATTGTAGCCTCAATCTCCCTGGGCTCAGGTGATCCTCCCATCTCAGCTTCCCAAGTAGGTGGGACTACAGGAACATACCACCACACCCAGCTAATTTTTATTTTTATTTTTGTAGAGAACAGAGTCTCTCTGTGTTGCCCAGTGAGGTCTTGCACTCCTGGGCTCAAGTGATCTGCCCATCTCGGCCTCCCAAAATGTTGGGATTGCAGGCTGAGTCACCCTACCTTGCTGAATACATTGTTGTAGTTTACTTGCATGCTAACTGTTGCTGTAAGAACTGCCTTTTAGAATAGAAAAGAGACATCCACAAGTTCTGACAGCAAAAAGTGAAGCAACAATCAATAAACTAAACTGTCCTGAGTACCTATAGATGAAGCTGCCTGATTAAAGGAATTGTAAAAATTATTACAAATTTCTCATTCTGAAAGACAAATGGCCATATTAGATAGAACCACCTATCTGAATGGTTACATCCATACATTCAGTCTTGCTATGCTTAATCACCAGGTTGCTTAATGAGTAATGTCCCAAAACTTGGCATGAACTGTATTTTTAAGATGAAGGAACGTAGACATCAAAATAATGCATATCTGACATAAAAAATGCAAATGCTAAGATTCTGGCCTTAAAAATTTACAGTATTATCTGAAAATAATTCTGAATACAAAACAGCTTCATTCAGCAATAAAAAAAAGGTGAAGTACAGTTTTACATTTTATTTTTTTTTTAGTAGTTTGCAAATAAGTGAGTTTAACTAAAACTTTTTTTTTTTTCCTTCTAGGATCCTTTAAATTTGTTTTACTGTAAGACTATTTGAAAATTGATATTTCCATACCTAAGCAAATCTTGAATGACTGCTTCATTACTTGTCTTATTTTAAAAAGTACATAAAAATAGATGGAGTATGACAGAAAATGATGTTAGTAAATAAAGACAAATAGTCCAGAATGGACCAAGGTACTTTCAAGATCTATGGCAGAAGTACTAGGAATTATCAATAGACAACACTACACTTACACATTTTAATTGAAATCTAAATCAAAATTCTGTTTGCTGAATATTTCAGAAGAAACAAATTAACTACTATTTCAGAAGAAACAAATTAACTACTATGCTTAAGCAAATGGTGAAATGAGATAATCAAGCATATTCCACATACATAGTATGAGAATATAGAACACATAAAAGACAAAGAAGAGAAAAAATAATTAACGGGAAAATGTTTTAAATGGTAAAAGAATATTGGCTACTTTATATCCAAATTGCAGTTTGAATGGACAAACACATTTTTTATTTTTTTTTCTGACAGTGTGGGCTGGGTCTGTCTCATAATCACGTTGGAAATACATTCAAAATGCAGTACCCTTTTTTGTAAGTTTGATACAGCTCCCTAGAGGATGAGTGACACAAACGAGGGGTTGTGGGAGAGAAAGAAAAAAAAAAAGAAATATCCTGAACTACAATGAACATTCAATAAACACAAAAATAAGTACTTTTTTTCTTAAAATGAATGACTGAATCAATTGCATTTTTCTTTAATGCAATAGTTGGTGTTCTTTCTTTCTTTCTCTCTTTCTCTCATCTTTTTTTCCTTTCTTTTTGAAAGAAAATGTATGACCTAAAAAATCTCGGAATAACTTGTGCTTCTTTGTGAAATGAAAATAGAAAGCAGCACCATCACCACAGTGGCTCTAGGAGGAGAGTCAATGAACTATTAAATGGGAAATCATCTGTTTTCAGATTTTACTTTGCCACCATTACATCCCTCCAGTGAGCTGTTATCTGGCAGAGGGGGCCTTAATCGCCTCCTATGCTGGCAGAAAACCTTCATGCATTTAGCACAGCTATTCATATCATAATGTGCAATCACCTCCACACAAAAATTCCAAATAAAATATATGTTTTCCCAGCACAGCAGTGCCATTAGTGCATCTAACTGCCCACTGAACTCCAAAGTCCTAATGTTATTATATTCCAGCTTGTTGAAGGCTCATTATTTTATCTGAGCCTATTTGATGTTTCACAGTTACTTAGTTAATTTTCTTTTTTTTTTTCTC
>NW_012107475.1:1973076-1974871 GCF_000951045.1 Mandrillus leucophaeus | reverse complement strand
TTTGCTTGGTAGATCTTCCTCCATCCCTTTATTTTGAGCCTATGTGTGTCTCTGCATGTGAGATGGGTCTCCTGAATACAGCAAACTGATGGGTCTTGACTCTTTATCCAGTTTTCCAGTCTGTGTCTTTTAATTGGATCATTTAGTCCATTTACATTTAAGGTTAATATTGTTATGTGTGAACTTGATCATGTCATTGTGATATTAGTTGGTTATTTTGCTCGTTAATTGATGCAGTTTCTTCCTAGCATCGATGGTCTTTACATTTTGGCATGTTGTTGCAATGGCTGGTACCAGTTGTTCCTTTCCATGTTTAGTGCTTCCTTCAGGGTCTCTTCTAGGGCAGGCCTGGTGGTGACAACATCTCTAAGCATTTGCTTGTCTGTAAAGGATTTTATTTCTCCTTCACTTATGAAATTTAATTTGACTGGATATGAAATTCTGGGTTGAAAATTCTTTTCTTTAAGAATGTTGAATATTGGCCCCCACTCTCTTCTGGCTTTTAGAGTTTCTGCCAAGACATCTGCTGTTAGTCTGATGGGCTTCCCTTTGTGGGTAACCTGACCTTTCTCTCTGGCTGTCCTTAACATTTTTTGCTTCATTTCAACTTTGGTGAATCTGACAATTATGTGTCTTGGAGTTGCTCTTCTCGAGGAGTATCTTTGTGGTGTTCTTTGTATTTCCTACATTTGAATGTTGGCCTGCCTTACTAGGTTGGAGAAGTTCTTCTGGATGATATCCTGAAGAGTGTTTTCCAACTTGGTTCCATTTTCCCCCTCACTTTCAGGCACACCACTCAGACGTAGATTTGGTGTTTACACATAATCCCATATTTCTTGGAGGATTTGTTCACTTCTTTTTCCTCTTTTTTCTCTAGACTTCTCTTCTCACTTCATTTCATTCATTTGATCTTCAATCATTGATACTCTTTCTTCCAGTTGATCGAGTCGGTTACTGAAACTTGTGCATTTGTCACATAGTTCTCGTGTTATGGTTTTCATCTCTATCAGTTCGTTCATGGCCTTCTCTGCATTGACTATTCTAGTTATCCATTCTTCCATTCTTTTTTCAAGATTTTTAGTTTCTTTGCGCTAGGTACATAGTTCCTCCTTTAGCTCTGAGAAGTTTGATTGACTGAAACCTTCTTCTCTCAACTCATCAAAGTCATTCTCCATCCAGCTTTGATCTGTTGCTGGTGATAAGCTGCGTTCCTTTGGAGGGGGAGATGTGCTCTGATTTTTTGAATTTCCATCTTTTCTGCCCTCCTTTTTCCCCATCTTTGTGGTTTTATCTGCCTTTGGTCTCTGATTATGGTGATGTACTGATGAGGTTTTGGTGTGGGTATCCTTTCTGTTTGTTAGTTTTCTCTCTAACAGTCAGGACCCTCAGTTGCAGGTCTGTTGGAGTTTGCTTGAGGTCCACTCTAGACCCTGTTTGCCTGGGTATCAGCAGCAGAGGCTGTAGAAGATAGAATATTGCTGAACAGCGAGTGTTGCTGTCTGATTCTTGCTCTGGAAACTTCGTCTCAGAGGTGTGCCTAGCCGTGTGAGGTGTGAGGTGTGAGGTGTCAGTCTGCACCTCAGTTGAAAATGCAGAAATCACCCATCTTCTGTGGCACTTGCACTGGGAGCTGGAGGCTGGAGCTGTTCCTATTTGGCCATCTTTTTTTTTTTTAAATTTATTTATTATTATTATACTTTAAGTTGTAGGGTACATGTGCATAACGTGCAGGTTTGTTACGTATGTATACTTGTGCCATGTTGGTGTGCTGCACCATCTTGCTCTGGGAACCTTG
>NW_012107475.1:1971032-1973026 GCF_000951045.1 Mandrillus leucophaeus | reverse complement strand
AAAAAAAAAAAACAAAAACAAAACCCTTTCGGCATGTTGCACATTTCAGAAAATATATTTAAATGGCTTCTTTAGAATATATTCAAATTTAAAACATCATATATATTGTTCTTGGGAAGTACAGTAAGAAAATCTTGGATTTGAGAAAGAAGAGATGGAAATATTGAGAGAAATATATGCTTTATACTTCCTTAGGTTGATATTCTGCTTAATAATTGCCAAAACTTTCCTCCATTTATATTTTCTTTACAGACACAATTGTGTTATTAGATAAACTGCATAATAAAGTGATGACTATTCAGAGCATGGAGATACCAAGTCAGGGTTGAAACCCTCACTTGGTTGAGGATCACATGTCAGACTTGGTATCAAATCTTCACTTCTAAGAACACAACAGGACAAACTCAAGTGACCTCTCTGAGTCTCAATGTCTTCCTGTAAGAATAAAGGTGGTGAACTGTTTCATATCAAAGGCCCTCCCCTGTTACAAAAAAGTGGAATCCTTGACATATTGGCAGCATGAGCTCTCGAAGATTTTTCACAATACACTGGAAGGGACATAGTCTAGGTAAGGGAGGGATGATGGTGGTTGGGAATATGGAATTTCTAATCTTTTCTCCTTCAAAAATATCTCGTAGCTTGGAGACAATTTATAGTACTTGCATATTTTTTCAATTACTCTTGGGATAATCCGTATTCAGTAACAGTAAAACAATTTTTTGTATACAAATTAAGATACAGATTAAGGTCTGACCTTTTCTCTGATATGTGATATTTGTCACTTTTTCCATAGATGTGTTTATAATTTATATCATAATTTGTATCTGACACTCAATGGTTTTCTAGTTATTTTTTGCTATATTTTCCCTCCTCCAGTGTGTTATAATCTCCTAGAAAATAGCCAATGTGATTTCTCTTTATTTTTCTTAAAGGGCAACTAGAATAAGATAAGTGAAATTGCCAACAGCAGAGTTGATCCTTCCTAAGGTATTCAATTAGCAACAGTTTTCAGTTATTTTTATTCTATTTTAATGAATAAGTAATGAACACAAATAAACACTATAAATCCAAAAAATATTTTGGTAGTATAGACAATAGTATAATACCTGGCAAAGAAACATAGGTAGAAGGGTAAATAGTATTTTATTATTAAATATGTTTTCATTATTAAGAAGAATGGCTAATATAACTTAATATGACATTGTATAACTTATAGGAACTAGCTATTTAAGAACCTGGGTAGTATAATTTAATAAGGATTAAAGGTTTTCCCCAAACACATACAACTAAACTGCTTATGTATAGACATTTTGTTAAATTCATAAAAACATATTGCTAGAGGATTTTTAAAGATTTAATACATTATTGTGAATCTCAGTTGCCATAGTTTCAATGAAAAAATTAAATTGACACCTTTTACTTCAGGTACTTACATGTTCAATTCAGTACATATTCAGTACTGAATTACTGTTCACTGGCAATAATTAAAGAAAACATTCAGGCAACTGCTTCAGTTCTATCATGGAAGGAAGTTAGTACATACACTCCTTGCCCCTAATACTGCTCAATATATGTAATGGCAAAGCCATGTCTTAATTCTCATTGCAACAAGTGACTTTTTTTTTTTATTACTATACTTTTAAGTTCTAGGGTACATGTGCATAACGTGCAGGTTTGTTACATATATATACTTGTGTCATGTTGGTGTGCTGCACACATCAACTCGTCCGTACCCATCAACTCATCATTTACATCAGGTATAACTCCCAGTGCCATCTCTCCCCTCTCCCTCCTCCCCACAATAGGACCCAGTGTGTGATGTTCCCCTTCCCATGTCCAAGTGATCTCATTGTTCAATTCCCACCTATGAGTGAGAACATGCAGTGTTTGGTTTTCTGTTCTTGCAATAGTTTGCTGAGAATGATGGTTTCCAGCTGCATCCATGTCCCTACAAAGGACACAAACTCATCCTTTTTTATAGCTGCATAGTATTC
>NW_012107475.1:1925831-1965595 GCF_000951045.1 Mandrillus leucophaeus | reverse complement strand
AAATTTATTTATTATTATTATACTTTAAGTTGTAGGGTACATGTGCATAACGTGCAGGTTTGTTACGTATGTATACTTGTGCCATGTTGGTGTGCTGCACCATCTTGCTCTGGGAACCTTGTTCTCTATTTTCAAAGATTAACTTCCTCATTCTTTGTGTCTCCTTGCCTCTAGTTACGGTAAACAAACTTCCCACCAGTGCTAATCTTTAACTCACTGTGACTCTTTCCTAAGGAAAATTCTTGTAACATGTTCAAGAAATTAATTTCTTCCCAATTAAGAGCATGTCCTGTAAATTCTAAACCCTTAACAAAAATTAGTAGTCTTGAAAATATCAATTTTTGATAAATATATTGTCAGTGTTAACACTGACGTGTGAGAGAAAACAGAACTTTCTTAAAGTTTTATTTTACTTAAAAATGTGTTATTATTGGAGAAAGAATGAAGGATGAAAGGCAGTTTACATTCCCCTGAAGGTTTGTCAGTCATTATACTTAAATTTTCTCATCCAACCCCCCTTCTCTGCTTTCATTGTTTGCTCCTACTCTTGACTCTTTTTTCTATACCTCATTTACAAGGCTTGCTAAACTAGAAACACCCCCAGAACAACTCCAAACACTTTCCATTCTTCTTTCAGAAATCCATTTCCTTCATAAAGCTACTTAATTAGATGGAAGTGCTAATTTGCTAAGGGGAAAAGATCATTTGCATATCAATTTACACACTTTTCTCCAAGTGTTTATAATTAGAGAGCAATCAACAAGTTTTTGAAGGCTAATAGAAAAAGGGAAATGATTCCTGTGGAGATTAAGGAAGCAGTAAAGTATGTAGTGGAATGGGCACTGGAAGAGGATCCAGATGTCCTCAATTTGATCAATTAATTTAACCTTTTGGAATCTCAGGTTTTTAGCCATAAAATGGGAATGTGCTTACTTTAAACCGTTTTTGTTGTTGTTGTTGTTTGTTTGTTTTAATTAAAGTTCTAGGCTACATGTGCACAACGTGCAGGTTTGTTACATATGCATACATGTGCCATGTTGGTGTGCTGCACCCATTAACTCGTCATTTACATTAGGTATATCTTCTAATGATATCCCTCCCCTCTCCCCCCACCCCATGACAGGAGGCTCTGAGGATTAAGTTCAACACATATAAGGGCCCAGCACAGAAGCACTGTGTCTCCATAGGTTTTCAGTGGAGTCAATAAGAAACCATTCTTTTAACCTGTTTAAATCATGTACTTTTCTGTATAAACAGGAAACAATATAGCTACTCCAGAATGGTTGGAAATTTAAACAAGACCAAATATTTAAAATATCTGACACTAAGGAATTCATAGATAGTATTTACAATTACTATTTTAGTTCTATATTTTATTTATTGCCTTCTTTCATTATAGTATACCTTTCCTCTTCATTAGATACCACCAATGAACACAACTATATTTATTATTTATTATAGCAGGACCTCAGATTTCCCCTTTTCCCTTTTACTATTAATTGATTATTAATTAAACCCCATTCAGATATGGAGAAATGGAGAAATATGGTCTGAAAGAATATTAGAAGTTATCTGGACACTAATTTTCAGAATATTTTATGAAGCTTTAGGTTTATTCATAGATGCTCAGGAGCTAACCTAGGAAGGTAGAAAATGTAGAAACATAGGAAAAGGAAGATAGAAGGGGATGCAGGTAGAAGGTAGAAGTGGAGGAAGCTATAGAATGAAGGAGGTTGAATTTCAAGATTTCTTTCAGCATTTCCAACAATGACACTGTATTTTTGTCTCTTGACTAACACAGTTTTGTTAAAACACAAACAACATATTTAGGCCAAACATTATCCTGTATTTAGAAAATATATGACTTTTTTAGAACACGATGCAGGTTTATAAACTAAACTGGAGTTAGAATCTAACTGCCAGGGTTCCCTTGGTGTAATTCTTCCATATTAAATCACAGTCATTTATTTCCAGTCTTCTTTCACTTTCCTTCCTTCACTTGCAACTATGCTGATTTGGCAGGAACATCAGAAATAATTCTTTTTCAAAACATGAGTTTAATGAAAATTACCATAAAAACTCTCACATACCTAGAACATTTATGAGCAGTTGTTTGGACTATATTTTATTCTTGGTATACTTAAAGATGTTGGTTTGATCTTTAAGTCCCTAGATGTAGACCAAACTAAACTACCGTCAGTTTCCTAAGTATTCTGCACTGTTATGTGTCCCCATGACTTTGGATAAGCCAGTTTCTTTCCCTACAATGCTCCCCATTAGTCTTGTCTTTCTTTCCTCCTGTCTGCCAGGGAACTCTTCACCTTCCAAGTCTCAGGTTAGCCTCAAGTCCTCTTCAACTTCCTTCAGTTCAGGTCGGGGATCTCTAGACTGCTTCTCCTTATCATGTCCTGTATCTAGATAAGCACTTAGCATCCTGAACGACTTTATTTGTCTTCAGGACTGTTTATGCAGGGTCATAGCACCAGGAAAAACATTACATTATTTCATCTTCATTTAGTCTCTGCCTACCAAAAAGGTGAGCAAATATAAAAATTTTAATGACATTTCTGAACTTAACCAAAATGAGAAAAAACTTTATAATCTTTATGAACATTTCTAAATTTTACTTATAACACTTCAGGCAAAGCCTATATTTTTTGTGATATTTTATATGGTCCCTTTTCTGATCCTGGAAATAAATTTTTTAAAAGTTTTTAGATGAAATAATATTAGAGTTAATATTGAAGCTATTCAAATTTGCTCGTAATATCAATTTTACTTACATTTTATATATTTATATGAGTGTATTTGTTTATATTATAATTGTCACTTAAACTTGAGAAATGCTTCAGATTTGTAGTGTATTCAATATCATAATAATTTGTTTGCATTATAGACTTTAAAAAAATTAATTCCTCTGATTTGAAATTCAAAGTAACAATCATTTCTAAGAATTTTAACTGAAAAGGTGAGCCACATTAAAGGCAAAAATAAGGAAAACAGCTACAAAGCACAGGACTTGTGACAAAGAGAAAGGAATTAAGAAGCAAAATGATAAAAGTGAAGTTAGACATTGTATGTGATAAAACATATGTGAGAACATAAGAACAAGTGTTTTATCTAAAGCAAACCAGCAGTTGTGTGTGATCATCTCTGGGAGAAAAATCCAATGGATAATTCAGAAGATAATATTTTAAAAGTTGATATCAGAATTTTAAAATAATTTATCTGGAATATAATATTAATGTCTATTATTTTAAGCTCAAAAGTGGTAATTGAACACTCCTCTTAGAGAAGGAGATGTAAAGTAAGATACATCAATATATTTGAAGCATGGCAGTCCAGGAATCCAAAAACATATTCATTTCTGGTTGCTCTTGGCCCATCAAATAAGAGGTCACAAAAGTCTTGTGGAAAGTGTTTCCAATAGGTATTGTAAAATTTAACTCATTAATTTATTTTAGTTTTGGACACATGAGTTACATTTTAATTTTGGAAATATGTCTTTTTGCTTCTCCTGATACAAAAAAAGAACTTTACAAATGCTGACGTGCTTGATCAGCTCTGGAGAAGCACTCTGGTAGCCTATCTCTATTCTGTATGACCCCTGCAAATAAGAAAGGCATATGTTACTCTAAAATATATAATTATTTGCATTTTAATATAAGAAAGAAGAGTGAATCTTTATTTTACTAAAAAGTAAGCATATTTTGAAAGCAACACATTTTACCTGACAATTCAAATAAAAATAATGTTCTAATTTTAACTTACTCTAATATGAAGGAAAGAAAGCAATTCTTAATTCAAGCTTAGGGTAAAAACATAGTATGTACTTCACTTTTATCCCATTTTCATATTTTAGAGAATAGAAAAAGAAGAAGGTTGTTCTGTTTGCTTCAGGATAGAGACATGTTTAAAAATACTGGTATTAGAAGGTTCACTTTTCTGTCATGAATGTAATTATAAATTTGTTTATTTCTATCCAAATCATTATAAAAAATGTTTAAAAGTCCTGATTACCAAAGACAGTTTAAACATTAATACAGAAACTAGCAAGAAACAGTTGTCAGGCAGAGTTAGATTGAGCTGGAATGGAAATGTCAAAGTAGCTTCTTCAATAAAGAGAAACTGATTGATTTATCATCATCTTTTGCTGAATATTTTATTTTGCTT
Source organism: Mandrillus leucophaeus (assembly GCF_000951045.1). Taxonomy (NCBI): domain Eukaryota; kingdom Metazoa; phylum Chordata; class Mammalia; order Primates; family Cercopithecidae; genus Mandrillus; species Mandrillus leucophaeus. The sequence continues at coordinate 1,961,422 of NW_012107475.1, read as the reverse complement.
AATAGACCACATGCCTGAAGATGATAAAGCTAACCTTGAATCTTTCCTTTGATAAACATATATCTTGAGTAATATCTATTTTTTTATGAAACAGAACTAATGAATGACATTAGGTATTTATAAACAAATAATGACTTTCAGTCTTCACTAACCAAATCACCTGAAGAAAATCAGCATGCAGAATTACCAAGAAAGCCATAGTACCATTTAACAAGTCCTTAAGGAAACTGAATTCACATGAGTTATAAAATTTAAAAAAGAATAGGTCAGGAGGTTTATTCATGCATACAAATCAGTAACGATGACAGACACCATGCCTTTAAGTTTGTTAATCATATAATTTTTTAAAAAATAATGAATGGTTCCCACAAACTAAAAGACAGTAGATGTTGGCCTTTAGTCATAGTCCCACAGGTTTGCTGACAGCCCGCCCTCCTACACTTAGAAAGAGGTACTACTTCCAGCTCTTCTCTTATTCTTTATTCTTTATGACAAGTCTACATTGTAAAATGAAAAAATTAGAGTTTTTTTTTTCTGATCTTTACCAAACATCTTAGAGGTATGTTTTTGTCTATACACTCAATCCAATACTGGTAGGGAGATAGGCCTAATCTTTTGAAGAACTCTACTTTTTATGAGGAAGCACGTAAAATGTTTGAGGAGAAAGAGTCATGATTATGTGATTGTGCCTTTGTGTGGAATTTAAAGCCTACAACAGCTTCTTGCCTAAAGTCCAATTGGAAACTGTAAATAAGATCTAAACAGTATTCTGTTGAACAATGATTTGAGAAAGAATTTTCTAGTCAGGTAATGATGTTGGATGCATTTGAGAATGCTGTGTTCTTCAATGGTGATAAAAGTAAAAATTCAGCTCTGATACCTTATTTTTCATAAACACTTTGCCACTTTAATACAGTATTTGGATAGTTTTAAATCTTTACCAGTAACAAAAATCACGACCTCATTAGTAAAAAATGAAATACATACTGCATAGTTCACTCTTTGGAGTCTGGCTTTCTTAGACTCATACATGTATAAATACCCTAATGAATATTTGATATTTTATGACAAAGTTAGTATTTTTTATTGCAGTCCACCTTAGTAAGTAGTTCACATCTATTGCCTGTAAGAAAAAAATTGAGAAAATATATAGTGATGTTTTAAATCAGTGCTTCTCCAAATCCAGTGAGCATAGAAATCACTGAGGATCTTGTTAGAAGGCAAATTCAGTAAGTATGGGCTAGAGCCTGAGATTCTGTATTTCTGCACTGACTTCGATGCTGCTGCTCTGTGGACCACACACAGAGTAGCAAGGTTCTAAAAGATAGCAGTCAGCTATGATCCTATGGCCTACAAAGGGAACTGTAATGTGTTGAGGAGCTAAATATAAATTTTTCTATGATTGGCTCCATTCAATTTCAAATATCTTTTAAATTACAATTAAAAATTCTAATTTCAGCTTTGTTGCAAATTTGCTCAATCATTTGGGGTAAGTAATTTGACCTATGTAGGGGAGCTTTTGTAGTTTCTATTTTACCAGTTGAAGGAAGTTTGAAGTACAAAATAAATACCATCTTTAAATCAATTGTTATAGGAATATTGATAGAAACAGCTACAATAAGAAGCTTTTCTAAATGTCATGTATAATGCCACAGTCTACTATTTTTGAGGAAAAAAATGTTATTTGCTGGCTTTCATTATGTAACATTTTGGCCAATTGTAGCTGATTTGTGTGCCAAGAATATATGAAAATGTCACTATATGTTTTCAGTTATGATACTTTGAGTTTAGACCTTAACGGAGTTTTCTACTATTTTGATTTATCTGTCATAACACACTTCCTCTTTTGATCTTTCATGTATGTCAATAGCACTCTGTGACATTTAAATTCACATCACAACATTAAAAACATTTTATTTCAATGCTTTGCTTCAGAGGGTTTGGATATAGGTCACTTGTTTTCCAAGGAAGTAAACTATAATTAAGAACAAAGCTATTTAAACTAAATCATCTTCTTTAATATAAATTATTGCATAATAGAGTTTATTAATAGTTAATATTACTACTACATATTTAGAGAGATCATATATAAGTATATGGTCATGAATATTACTCTTCAAATTTTATATTAAAATCATGAATTATTATATCTTAAATTATGCAATCAAATTTAGAATACAGATAAAAAAGTAAGCTTAGAATATTTTTAAAATACTATTTTGTGGGCATTTCTATATATTTGGTAACATATTTACTATACAATCAGTAAATTTCATTATCACATTTCATTTGTTTTAACTAATGTTTTTAAGTATTTCTAATTTTAGACATGAACATTCAGAGTTTATCTTCTAAAATTTAGCAGCCAATTAAGCTACCAACGTAAAAAACAGTAAATGTTAATTGGGATAGAGGGGTGCAATTACAAAAGCCAACATAGAAAGGTGTTTTTCCCTTGTGAACTTCCATGCATTGCCCTAAAGATTCCTACTGTTCCAAAGAATCCTAATGTGACACTCATCAAGGGGTAAGTGTCTATTTTAGGGTGTCCACACAGTCACTTCAGCAAGGTTTCATCCACTGAATAACAACTTAAATAAAAATAATCTGAGTAAAACAAGATAGCTCTTCATAAAAATTATCCTAAGGCTTCAGAAACCAGATACGAACATACTTATTTAAGTAACTTTTCCCCTTTTTATCTCAATTTCCCTCACCTTTTCCACAGAAAATATAATCATGTTTCTACCCTGGTGCTTCAACAAAGAATGGTGCTAAGCATGGAGAAGTCTTGTGACCCCAGGTGAAGACTGAGCCTACATGGAAAGGAAGAAAACTGTAGGACTGAAACAGTAGATGAGCTACAGGAGTGGCCATGAGCAACCCTCAGTGATAATATTCTCTTGCTTAGAGCCAGCCCCAAATAAACAAACTTTTAGTTACTATAAAGTGTTTGTTTTGTTTTTATCTTTAGATTAAATATGACAAAAAGATTTACAAAGGAGAGAATAGAAGTTTCAAAGTCCCATCACTTTTGATTTAAACTAAAATTTCTGCAACTAAAAACATTTTACATATATTTAATGCTAGATGTTTCCAAAATATTTGCATAAACAGGGTCACATTTGATCTTCACAATTACCTTTTGAGGTACTTTATAAGCCCATTTGACTGATGAGAACACAGAAGTTCAAGTCACTATTCCAAAGGCCCACAGCCAGTAAGCACCAAAGTCACAACTAGAATGCAGGCTTCTGACTGCAAATCCCCTGTTCTTCCATCTTGCCTTTACTGCCTTACATTCTGCAACTGCCTCATCATCACAGAAGATGACATTTACAATGTATTCTATTCAAAAAGAACTCCACAATGAGCAACATCAGAGGGCTCTTCTTGTATTTAAAACATAGTAAATGTCATTCTGATCAAATCAACCTAAGACCAACCATCTCTAACAGTGGCATTGATCAATGTTTTTTAGGAGTTTCTGCCTCTCATGATATAATTCCCAGAGTTAATAATAAACCCAGAACATCCTTGAATTGACACTGTCAGAAAGCTATTTCCCATCTAGACCAACTCTGTATATTTCAGCAGCGAGGCAAACCCCTATGAGAGAAAGGCTGAACATTAATGGCAAGAATTCTCAGGCTTCTATTTTATAGAAATGGCAGATGATTCTGTGCCATCCTAGGTCTATGCCAAACCCTGAAGCTGAGAGATAAGAGGTTAGCCAGAAAATAGAAACACACGGTTTGAACCCTGCAATCCAGATACCGTTACAGCCATAAACTTAAATACCTACTCCGCGCAAAGCCCAGTTATTTGGCTGGGAGTATGACACCTATCTATTTATTTAGTGGAAGATTCTTTTACTTCCATTTTAAAGCATTTTTTTTCTATATTAACTAGAGAATAGCTGCTTAAATCCTTTTATGAAGCAAAGTGAAGGATAACAGGTAAGTATGTTGGTAAATAGACAAGCATGCATATATATGAATAATGTGAAACTTCTCTGACCTTTATATAATGAGATTCATTTAGTTTTAAATATATTAGGTATCTTTGTAATTTTACTTCTCTAATGGACAGAGTAATAAAGTAGTGAGAATGCTCAGTTTGGTGACCATGAGGGTAAAGAAGCACTCTAAAATGTTAGAGGTGGTGTTTAGTTTTCCTGGACTGCCTTAACAAATTACTACAAACTAGAATGGCTTAAACCACAGACATTTATTTTCTCAGGTCTGGAGGCAAAAAGTCCAAACTAAGGTTCCTGCAGGGCCATGATCTATCTGAAAGATCTAGAGAAGAATTTGTTTTATGTCTTTCTTGTAGTTTCTGCTGTTTGCCAACTACTACTCATTGGCTTGCAGTGAAAATGGAACCTCTGCCTCCATTTCACCTCGTGTTCTCCCTGTTTGTCTGTTCAGACAGTGCTCTGCTTGTGTGTGTGTCTGTGTTCCAATTTCCCTCTTCTGTTTAAAAAATTATTTTAAAATTATTTTTAATATTTATTTTTAAATTATAAATTGACAAATTATGGTGGTATATATTTACGGAGTACAAACTAATGTAATAATATATACAAGGAAATCAATTATATTGGATTAGGGCCAGCCCTAATGAGCTGATCTTAACTTGATTACATCTTCAAAGACCCTATTTCCAATTGAAATCACATTCATAGGTACCTGGGGGTAAGGATTTCAACATATCTTTGTTGGTGACATAATTCAACCTATAGCAGAAGAAAAACTGGAAAACTGTTAGACAAGGTTTGAAGAGCCATTTGAAAATATGTGTCAAAAAATTAAAATATGTAGAAATTTTGATCAAGTGTACCCTTGCTAAGAATCTACCCTAAGAAAAAAATAACTACCCTTATGGAGATTCATAAATATAAAAACACGTTTTTAGAATTTTTTATTAAGTAACAGAAGACAATCAACATATTTATCGGTAAATTAGCATATGCCCAAACATTGTAGTAATTTTAAAAGAAGGTAAATTTTAAAGAGTGACAATGGTCATGAAATTAAATTTATGCAAAAATGTATGTGTAGATGGATTTACTCACTAAAAATTATGAAAAAATAGATATCAAACCACTAACAGAAGTATCTTTGAAGAGTTATATTATTATTATCCAACTTTATATATTATTTTATTAAAATAATGTAGTATCACAAAAAGCAACTGATTAAGATAATTTTAAAGATATAAAGTAAGAAATTTTGCATAATGCTCACTTCCATTTCTTTAAACAATGGAATTCTTCAGTGAAATTTTTATTCTCTTTTAAACATTCTGTATTTCAAGTTGAATTCTATATTGTAGAGTTTATAGTGTAGTCTATTAAGGAATTTAATAGTGTTACATACAGAATAGAAGATTCCATCTACTAAGAAAAAATCCACAGCTGCTCTCCAGTTGTATTTTGGGACTTATTTTTTCATTCATTTATTTTGTCTGTTACGTTTATTTACGGTCGTATCCCCAATGCCCAGAAAAGCAATTGGGAAACATATATTATTTTTGCTTAAGGAGTGAATGAATGAAATTTTAACCAATTAACAAGGGAAGAGGTAACACTTGATTTACTTGCCTTTGTATCAGCAGTACCCAACACAGTGCTTGGCATGCAATGAACATTCACTGTAATCTGTTATTGAGCTTTCATCTATATTACTGATCAATGATAACTAGTTCAAAAATAACAATAATGAATTCTCATCTAGAAATACTGAGAGATCTTGCAATCTTTGTGATGTTTTTGGTGAGAATAAAAGACTATACATCAAATGCTAAATTATGATCTATTAATTAAGGTAAAGTAAGTTGAGCACCTTTCCAGAGCTCACTGAGTATGAGTGCCTTATTCACTCTTCCCGATTGTAGAGTTTTACTTTCTGGGGGACCATATTATCACAATTCATATATATATACACATATACATATATATACATACACACACATATATATATACACACACATACATATATATACACACACATATATATATACACACACAATTCTTTTATATATATAAAATAATTGTGATAATGTATATAAAATAATATATATATTGCACACGTAAGTCATATGGCTATTCTTAACTAATTCAATTATTAAACCTATGTATCTTGCTGTCTGACTGTACTATTTTCCATACTTGCATTTAAGTTTTTCCCTCTATTTTGTTGAACATTGCTGGCATGCCTCATTGAAATGCAATAACTGTCTTACATTCATGAATTTGTTTCTTAATAGCATTATGAGTCAAATTAAAATATGTGCTTATTCATTTGCAAACATATATAAGCCCACATTGCCCCACAATCAGGACATATGTTTTGAGATTTGATTTAGTAAGGTTTTTGTTGTTGCTTTTTAAATTCAGAGCCTTTGATGCAGCCACAGAATCCATCTTCATTCTCTTACCTAATAACACTTAAACACTTATAGGACATGGCCCATTGGGGTGAACATATTAACTAAGAAAATTAAGAAAGAAAATCTATATCTTCTTAACAATAACTTCACTGAAAGGCCCAAAATACATATATTTGATGACTAAGCAGATGCCATGCTGAAACTGCTACTGGGAACATAACTGAGGTACAGCCTCTAGCGTCTGCACCTTTGCATACACCACTGTGTTCAGCAGGCTGCCCTTCAGATAGGCTGCTTCCAGCCAGTGATTGAGCTTGCCAGCCTTGCTAAAACAAGATCATTCCTGTACAAAATTCCTCTAATGAAAAGCTGTGGCTCTAGGAATCTCCATTGGCCTGGCTAAAAATTTTGGCATCGGTGTCTGAAACTCTTTCTATCCAATCCTGGCTTTTCCTCTCTCCTTTTATAGGTTTCAGACCTATATCACGGTCTGAAAACTATCTATTCTAACCTCCTGCCTGTTTATCTTTCACAGACATATCTGCTAATAAATCTGTTGTGCATCTAATCTCATCTTGTCATTTGTTTCATGAAGGAGAAAAACAGACACAATATTTGATGATGTATACACCTATTATATACTCATAATAATATAAAATAAATTTTAAAAAGCAATCAATGTTTGCATAGTATAGATACACGTTTGTAAAATACAACAATATGAGAAAGAAAATTTGAATAACAAATATGTCAACAGACATGTCTCGAGTGTTATATTTTTACAGTGTGATGGTACCTACTTGATTTAATTTTATCGTGTATTGGTTAATATTCTCTAGCATATTCAAAAAAGGTTTAGTTTTTTAAAACTATCACGTACACAGCAATGTGGTAGAACAAAGACAAGAAAATTCAGCTTTCACTATGAGATCTGAAACAAAACATGATAAATCTGTCTCTGAGTGATATCCTCATGATGTTGATCTTTGAACTAATAACAAAAATCAAAGCCTGAAGCACATTCACTGATTTGTAGCTGAGTCATTTATGGGGCAATACAGAGCTACTAAAGATCACAGAAGTATATTCTGTCCACCTGTGTTTTTGTGGGTACATTTTGATAAGGACAAAATATTGAATGCAATAGCAACAAGAAGATTAAAATCTGCATGTCTCCTTACATATTTTTTAACATTGCTGATTTATTTTTTTTATTATTGCACTTCTTAAAGAATTGATTTTAAACAGCTCATCAAAGAAACAGAAACAATGCAATTTAAAGAACTGTATGTTCAACATTTTAAAGTATCAAAATTGATAGAAAAATTAATTGGTATGCAAAATATTTTTATCACACTTAACTTTGTCATTTGATTACAATTATAAATAATTGCTGTTTTACATTGATAGCATATTAAGACAGCAGATTCAGTTGCAATAACCATCACTATTTTAATTTATTTGATGCATTTGGCCAAGCTCCATGTTTCCTATAATTTCAGGAAAAATTCCACCATTTGTACATGTACATTTTCCATAGTGTTATTCCTACCCCCCTCCAAATAACACTTGTATCTTACAAAAAGAGACACTCATTAAAAGAAAATGTTCTAATAACCAATGACCAGTGAAGTTCAATACCCTGTTGTAAGGAGAGTTCACATGCATTTCATCTAATGATGTGAGGATAAGTAATGTAGTATACCTGCATCTTAGCAATACATATGGCAAACTGTTGGTGTTCTTGTAGAACTTTATACATGTTTCACAGTAAAAAGGAATTTTCAAATAGGCTACAGTTAAAAAATCAAAAAGAAGAAGAAGGCTAACAAAGCTGAATTAAGGTGCATTGCTTTACTAAGCAAGCAAGACAAGGCTACATTTCTCAAGAAAACAAAAAATAGTTCAGGTTATATTATACACATTAATGCCAAGCTCCTGCTTCCAAATTAAAAACCAAGTTAAAAGAAAAGTAATCTAAATTTAAAAATTTATGACACAGTTGCTCAGAAGGAGATAAAATTCTACAAAAATATATATTACATTTAACATTCATAAATATATAAATATAAATACATGTAATATAAATAATATAAATATAATATACAAATGTACAATATAAATATATATGAAACAATGTGGATTTAGATACATTTTATATATAAAAAATAAAGGTCAATTTATAATTATTATCGATTTTAGCTGTTGAGAGAATCTTAATAGTTTAAAAATGAAGATGATAGAACTCAATGTTTCCTTGTTTAGTTATAATAAAATGCTTGATATCTTTGAGGTATAAAGAAATTATGCCTGATAAAATATTAGAGGCTCGTATTTAAACATTCCACACTTGTTTCATGGATAGAACTTCCTTTACTATTACTATTTCTACTACATGGATTTTTTTTGGGGGCGGGTAGGGAGAAGGGAGGAGGCTATATATTCTGAAAAAAGACTAGCATACAAAACAATAGCGAGATTCAATTATATTTAAATTGTTAAACAAATAAGTCTAAATAACTTTCTAAGAACTATTATTGATTTAGAAACATAATGAATAATAGTATGTACACATTAGAGAGTGTATAAATTAGTTCAGCAATTTTAGAAGACAATTTAGACTTGCCTAATAAAATTTAATTGTATCTTTTAATTGTATATTTTCACCCAGCAATTATTTTGCATGTCGCTCATTTTTAACCAGTCCCTATCCTCCCAGCCCAGTGACTCAAATGGCCCTATTCCACTTAATTTTCACCTCCTTGGAGTACTTCAGTCCACATTTTCACTGTCCAGCACCTCATATATTCCCTCACTTCCATTCTAACTTCTATGATTTGGTATTTTAATTGTTTATAAATACTGGCAACTCTTTTCGCTCTTATTCTCCATCATGGTCTCTTAGAGAAATTAAATTCATTAAACTTAACTATTTGCTGACTTAACTGTCCTTCTGGGTTTAGCAGGATACAGTTAACTGAATTCACTTAACATTTATGGCCCCTAATCTCAAGTAGGCCATAAACCCAGAAAATGTTCTATCTTTCCCTAGCATATTCACTTTCCCACTTTCTAAAAAGATAATTTTGCTCCTATTGCCCCTTCTTAAATCTTCTAAATTTCTCCTCCAATTCAATTCCATTTCTGCTGGTATACTCACTTCATTTTTCACTAATAAAATGGAGAAAATGAGTGAAGAACTACTTAGCTGTCCTGCCCAAATTCACCCACCCACCTGCTTCTGAATTTCCACACTCTGCCTTTTTTTTTTATATATATAATGGAAAAATCAATCTCTGCTTCTGTCTAAGACTAACTCCCTCTAAGTGTCCTTTCCTTAGGTTTCAGCTTGCAAATATCTTCACTCTTTCCTGCAACATTATTTTTTCCTTCTCTACTGGAATATTTATACCTATATAAACATGCCTTAAAAACTCAACATTTAAAAAAAAAAAATTCTGTGACTTTATGTATCTCTTCAGGTTCATTTCCGTGGTATCCTAAATTGAAACCCTATCGAAATAGCAAGTTAGACTTGATGCCTCTTCGCTCTCACCTCACATTCCCTCAATATAGTCCAGCTTAGCTTTTGTCTCCACCACTCCAAGCAGACAATAGTACTGAGGTCACTAACAATGCTTATGTGTCAAATCAAAATGATTAGTTCTTCAAACTTACCATAATTAAGCAGTTCTCATAGCTTGATTTGACACAATCAACCATGTCCTTCTCAAAACACTTTCTTCTCTAGGCTTCCTGAAATTAGATTCTTTTTGTTTTTCTTCTATCTTACTGCACATCTTCAATCACCTTTGCTTGTCTTTCTCTTCTTTACTTTTAAGATCACTGTTTGGCACTCGTCTATTCACACTATGTCCTTGGATAATCTTATCCAGTTTCTTAGCTATAAATATTATCTATGTGCTAACGACTCACAAATTTATTCTACAATCCTTTCACATGAGTTTCAAACTCATAAAACATTACCCATCTCAAAATTATTCCTTTCCAAAATAATTCCTTCCTTCATTCAACAAATATTGATTGAATTAATGTGCCAAATACTGTTAAAGGCTCAAATAATACAATAGTAAACACAATTGCATATTCCCGCTTGGATATCTAATAGCCAATTCAAATATAATGCATCAAAAGGGTATTCTTGATTTTTTTCATCCCAAATTATGAAAGAAATGTAACCTATCAGTGTGCTGGGTTACTTATTTATTTCCCTCAGAAGCACCTTCTTGTTTCCATCTCAAGAAGTTTACACTTGTTCCTTCTGCCTAGGATGCTCTTCTGATCAATATTTGTATGGCTACCTTCTTACCCTTTAGGACTTATTCCACACATATTTTTCTCCCATAACCCTAGCTAAAGGGCCCTCCCCACTCCTAAATCACTCTCTATCTTCTTATCCTAATTCATTTTCTTTCATTGTTTATATCGTCCATGTACCACACAGAAGGTGAACTCTATCTCAGTCACCACTAGAGCTCTATTCCAAGAACAGTGCTTGAGACATAGCAAATTTTAAATAAATGTTAAATTAACTTAAGAAAACATTAAGCAAGCTGTGTATACCGTAAGATCCTACTTTTAATGAAATATGTACAAGGGCACAGAAAAATTTATTATAAATAATTTCCAAAGTAATCAAAGCTAACATTGGACCAGTTAATTTAAACAGTTAAGGCATATATACTTCAAAATTTCTATGTTAATATATAACATCTAACTGTAAATGTATTCTTAAATGTGTTAATGTAGAACCAAGATCCTTTTCTTGGGTCTGCTGATTGGAATTCCTCTTCTGCTTTGCATAATCTCCAAACATAATGGATTATCCATGATTCTCAGCTTGTTTCCTTTAAGTGAAACACGAATAAAGAGATACTTGCAAAGTACCTTTATCAATTTTTTTTTTAAGCAGTCATTTGAGTTTTCATAGAAACAGTTATGCTTGCACTTTTATTTAACTATTTTATGTAATGTTTAACTGAATTGTGAATTAGTAGGTACAACAAGCATAATCTGGTTATAGAAAAAATACTACAGACCTTTTTTAACAATAGCAAACCATGGAGTCAAAATACAGAAATATGATGGTAGCCTACTGATGGTGAGTTTTCTGGCTTCTGTGAATATCAATCAGTATATTTCAACTAGTGGATACAGAGCTTTGCTTACACTGACAAATTAGTTAGGGGAAGGTAGGTTAAGAGAACTTCTACTGGTCCTTAAAATGATAATTGTCATTTTCTTTGCTTGATATGTTAATAAATGGAAAATTTTAATTTTCTTCCACATTTTTTTATAGCTTACAAATTTGCTACAGTATATAATATCTATGTAATAGTAAATATTCAAATTAGGATGTTTTTAAAAGTGAATAAGCAATATCCATATTTACCTTATGGAGATTTTGATTGTTTCAAATTTTAGTTAAAATAACATTTAAGTAAGACTTTCAAATCAAGAAAACTATGCATAATTTTTGACAGTTAAATTTATGTACATCTGCCTTAGAGGCTAGAGAAGTTCATATTTTAAAGATATCTCACAGTCTTTAATTTATCACTTATTCATTTCCCTTTTCCTTTTGATTTAGTAAAAAAATTGGAAATAGGAATAAATATTTGAAGGCTGCGAATGAAATCTGAGAAGTTTATTTGATAGACAACATTAGCAAGAGTAATATTTTGCTTGAAAGCCAGAACCAGAATTCAAATTAACATCTCTTCTCCCAAGGCATTATTCCTAAGACCCCTGGCACATGGACTATGGAGCCACAGGCTGTTCTGGCATGACTACTAAGAAACAAGGGCACTAAAGTATGTAGTAATTCTTTGACATTCAACACTACTGAAATTCTCTCAGCTCCTGGAGTCACTTAGTCTAGGTGGCCAAACAGATTGACTAAGTCTTTTTTTCTGAAGGATTGTAAACATATGCTCCCAAAAGTTTGAAATGTTTTTCTCTATTTCCGAAACAAACAAATGAACAAACAGAAAACTGAGTCATTATAGAAATGAGAAACAATTTTTCAGCTTCCAGCTTTTTGTTGGACCTCACTTCCTTTAAGTTATTACCATCATCTCAAATTCTTCCTGTTTGCAATCAATATCATCTCCTTTTCAAGTCACCTGCTTTTCCAATAGTCCCATTTCTGTGAAAAGCAGTTGAGTCCTCCTAGTCACCTAAGCTGCAAAGCTCTAAGGCCTCTATTGTCTCCATATTATCCTTCCTCATCTCAAAAAAATCTTCCCATTCGATCATTCCTTTGAGTCCCCTGGGCTCTATACCAGTCCTTATTAATTCAGGCTTGAATTGCAGCTTCCTGCTACTTGCTGGAGTGTTTTAGGCATTCGCACAGAGCCACCAGATATGCCTTCCCGGAAGCAGGACAGAGCAGGAAAAGCACAAGTTATCAAGTTAGAAGGGACTGATCTTAAATGCTCAGCCTCAACCTTACTAATCTAATGTCCTTGAGCAACATACCAAATATATTGGCACCTCAGTTACATCATCTGTAAAGTGAGAAATAATGCTCATCTCACAGCATATTTTTGTGAGACTTAGAGTTAGTGTAAGGCAAACATATGTTTATATAATCACTACAAATTGCATGATATTTAGCAAGGAATGGTAAATGTTATTACTTTTATTGCACTCTCCTGTTCTAATATCTTTTATGGCTTTCCATTATCTTCTTCCTAAATGGCCTTCCTACTCTCATCTATATTTATTAAAATGCTATTTTATGTTTATATTTGAGATTCAGTTTGAGCCCTATCTCCCCCCAAATTCCTTTCCCAATAACATCAAACTGTCAAATTTTTATAACATTTATAGCAGGGTTGTCCTGTACTTAGTGATGCTAAAATAATAACAGTAAAAATTATTAGTAGTAGTATTTCGTATTATTAATTTAGCTGTATGTGAAAAGATAGAAATATCATATTCTCTTTGTATAGGGATTTTTGTTTGTTTGTTTTGTGAGACAGAGTCTCTCTCTGTCACTGAGGCTGGAGTGCAGTTCCATGATCACGGCTCACTGCAGCTTTGACCTCTCAGGATCAAGTGATCTTCTCACCTCAGACTGCCAAAGAGCTGGGACTACATGCATGTGCCACCATGCCAGGCTAATTTTTTCCATTTTGTTTGTAGAAATGGAGTCTCAGGATGTTGCCTGTGCTGATCTTGAACTCCTGAGATCAAGCAGTCCTCTCACCTTGGCCTCCCAAAGTGCTGGGATTATAGGCAGGAGCCACCAAGCCCAGCTTTGGTGTAGGTTTTCATATTGTGAATGGATTCATCTAGTGACTTTTTTTTTATAGTAGATTAAAGTCAACTTTGCACCTTCTCTCTGGTAGCCATGTACATTTGGCTTTACTGAGACTACTCTCTGCTCTGTTTCTTACATTGCAACTATATATACGTATTTATAGACACTGCTCTGTCCTTCCCTCCTTAGTAGTACCCAGGGCTTGAAAGTTGCTAGGAAGAAAGTGGATAAATTTACAAAGAGTCAAAGAAACTCCTAGGAGAAAAACAATCAAGACCACAATCCAGGGTACCTTTGAGGGACTGAGGATGCTCAAGCAGAGTTAGGTGAGAGAACACGTTCTCAGCTGAAAGTGAATACAGTGGAGACCAGGCCTGAGAGTCTCAGAGAAGAGCTGGATCTGGAAATAGCTTTTGACTGATATGGGGGTCCTAACTCAGCCACCATGGGCAGACTCAGAGATGCCTTTTGTTGTATAAACTAAAGAACCAGATAACTTAAAAAGCTGGAATAGTGGGAGTCCAGGTCAATTTGAGAGTAAATGTGAGCCCTAGTTCTAGTGATGAGTGACCAGACAGGATGTGAGGAGACAATTGGCAAAAACGACCTTCAACACTCAAGGCAATGGAAGAAAGGATGAACAGAGATAACCATTTGACTGCCACATTTTCAGCAGAAATACCAGGACCCCAGGTCTGGCAGTAACTGCAGGACTGTGGTAGCACTTTTTGGAGTACTTCAAACCTGGCAGCAGCTATGAAATTCTCTAACTTGAATTAAGTACATATGTGCTGAGCATCTTACAATGAAACCTGTGGTTCCATCAACCAGCCTGCTCAACCTGATCAAGTTTCTGAGTTTCTTTGACTTATCACAGGAATGTAGAATTTTATCCAAGTCCAGTGAGGTAACTGCAAAGGAAGTGAACTATTCTTCATGTTAATTGGGCACGTAACATTCTTAAGTTGTGTCTTTATGTAAAGTTATAGTTACATACTAAACAAAAAGTAGATACATGCTCATCTAAATGCATTGTTTTCTATATACATTTCTCACTACATGCCAGTATTTTTTTCAATGATTTAAGACTATGTTTCACTTGTCTTATTAAATTGGTAATTCTTCAAGTGCATATATCATGTAATCTATCTATTTATTTATATTTTTCTTATCCTTCACATGATATAATACTATACATTGCACAGAATAGATGTTCAGTAAATATTTGGAGAATGAATGAATGAATAGCTATACATAGGAATTTTTTATGAAGGATCGATTTGGTACCATTTCAACATCTATGTCTGTTTAATAACTTTACTTTCCCCTTCTGGTTCAATTTGGTCACAGGGCATTCTGAAGATTAATGAATAAAATATGTATGAGTTCTTTTAGAAAGGCAAATGAAAGATCAACATAATATTTCCTCTCTGCATAATAAAGCAGGAGAATTCCTAACATCCTTTAGGCAAATTCATCCTAAAACTCTTCATTTCATTTTTGTCTGAAAGATTCTTCTGATTTATTAATGTGGATTTAAAAAGTATTGGCCAAGCATATCTTGGAAATTAGTGCATCAGATTAGATTCTTGACCATTTCTTAGGCCTTTATATCACAAAACTGCATAGGCTACACTTTTAAAAATTTGTCTTTCTAATGTAAATATAATTACTCAGATAGCAGTGTCATTAAAAAAAGCATCAACAATTTGATATTAAACTAGCTATAAGTCGTGTTCATTTATTCAGTTAATCTTACCCAGAGCATTAAGAATACCCATAGCTGCATTCTTATTCAATTGTCACTTTTGTACAAACAGGAATCAAAAGATCCTTTGAGAATGATGAACTGTACTCAGAACATAGTAGCACTTGCACTAAAGCGCAGAAATGGCATTTATCTGGAAGCAAATGGATATCGCTTATAGAGGATCAACTACTGGGCAGACACTGTCTTCAAGTGGTGTCAGAGTTATGTATTTAATCTTTAGAGTGACACTGTGATGTAGGCTGGTTTCATTGAATAGCTAAGGCAACTGAGGCTCAGAAATATTAAACTGTTAGCAAAAGCTTACAAAGGAAGTAATAAGCAGACTGTTTTCAAGAGTTAGGTGATTCTGATTACAAAACTCTTGCTCTCAGATGGAAATAGAATAGATTTAATAGTCTTCTACAACAGGCACAAAAATCCTAAGCAGAAATCCATCCTTTAATTCTGTACCCAACAAGTCATCTTCTAAACTTAAAAATGAAATGATCTGACACTGAGAAAAAATAAATGACACATACCATTTTCATAAACTTCTAACTAGATTTAAATATCTGTTAAATAGGGATATGTTATTGCAATAGTGCATTTCAAATCATTGTAATTGGGCTCATTTTAAAAAGAAGACTACTGTATTCAAGTTTTAAGCAGATTCTGTATGAAAACTTATGATTGCATCCAACACACACACACACACACACACACACGCACACACATGTACACCCTAAGTATCTACTGCAGTGATTTTGCATACAACAGATGATAATTAATGCTGAAAAAATGAATCAATTAATTAAGCTACAAGCACTCTGTCAAATTCTATGCTATAAGTCACGGGGCCTTTAAGAGAAGGCAATAATATAATTATAAAAAGCCAGGTAGGTTTTCAACATTTTATAGGTGAATTCATTATCCCTTTTGATCCTTATGATAACCCACTAAAATTTATTATTTCTATTTGACAAGTGAGGCTCAAAGAGGTTAGGTAACTTGCCTAAAATAACAGCATTAGAGAGGTTTGGGAATGAGATTCAGATGTGGCTTCTGACATCTATGTATGAGTTTAGTCTGTAAGGAAAAGAAATAAGAGGGTTTAGTAGACCAACTAGCTACCATCTTACCCAAAACTGGTGTGAAAATCTATAAGGTTAAAAATGAAGCACAAAATCTGACAGCACATCTAAAGTGATTTTTTTTCCTGGTTTCTAATTCATCATGCTCAACTTTTTCCTTCAGATGCTTAAGGATTCTTTTATATTTGCTTCTGACAAAAGTTTAGGGATCTTTCTTTATATGTATAACCTGCCTATTCTATGTTTCTGCAACTATAAAATGAGGATGATAACTGCCCCATGATGTCATGAGTTAATAAGGCAGAAACAGCAGTGAAATGTAGTAAACATTAAATACAATTCACAATTAGGTTATTTATATTAGATGCCAAATACAAATAGTAACATTTGCTGGTAGCTAGACTCAGAATTTGTATAAAATCATTGTTTGGGTCACTATTCCTTGGGCCACTGTGCACATCCTAACATCCTTAAAATTCATATTCTTTACATATGCATATACTCTTATTTATAATAACAGAGTTGAGTACTTTTTTGGGTCAATTAGGCAGGATAAATTCTACATTGGTGGGATCCAGAGGTAGGTAATTTAAAACAAAAGAAATGGAAATATCTACTGAGGTATATATTTATATTAAAACATCAGAAGTTGGATTATTGTGCACTATATATAAATTTGATTGTATGCCAAGTTCTTTATTTATTTATGACAGTTTTAGCATCTCTATTTTTAAATAAAATTCTTCTAAAATTGAGCATGACTAAAAAAGGTCACAACGTGTTCATTATAAATCACAGCACGGAAAATTGTTAAATTTCTTACAGACATATTGATTCTAAATTTGATGCAATCTACAGTTAAGTGTGTCATATGTTTTTTAATAAGCATTTTTATAGTTTGTAGGTAATATTTAATAATAAAAATATGCCAAAATCAGATGCACACAATCGATCCCCTACTTAATGATGGTAAAACTTGTGATTTTTAAAAATTTTATGATGTTGCAAACTTGTGATTTTTTTATTTTATGATGTTGCAAAAGCCATATGCAAAAAGTAGAAATTGTACTTCAAGTACAACTATTCTGTGTTTCACTTTCAGTACAACATTCAATAAATTCCATTAAACATTCAACAATTTGTTTTAAAATACGCTTTGTGTTAAAGGATTTTGTCCAAATGTAGGTATGTAAGTAACACTTAATGTAAGTACTCCGAACATGTTTAAGGTAGGTGAGGCTAAGCTATGATGTTAGGATGTGAGGTGTATTAAGTGCATTTCTGACTTATGATATTTTCAATTTATGATGGTTTTATAAACATGCAATCCTGTCATAAGTCAAAGAGCATTTGCATATACTGAGTGTACTAAGGCCATGTATTATAAATGCTTATCCTATTAATACTGTGACCAGTGACACTGTCTTTCTAGTAAATGGATAAATATGAGTATAGATATGTATAGATAGTATAGTTTAGTACATAAATATAGGTATGAATATGATTAAATAGATAAATGTGAATATTGCTTACTATTCACAAAGTGCCTACTCTGGTTTGAGTGTACCCCCTTCCAAAATTCATGTTGAAACTTGATCCGCAATAAAACAGAATTAAAAGGTGTGGCTTTTCAGAAGTGATTAAGTCGTCATCACTGCACTAAACACTCACGAAAGAGATTAGCAATCTTATAAAAGAGCTCCAGGCTGAAAGGACCACTCTCTTGCCCTTTGGTTTCTCCCACCATGTGAGGACACAGTGTTCCTCCCCTCCTGAGAATATAACAGCGTGCCGTCTTAGAAGCAGACAGTTGCTTTCACCAGACACCAATCCTGCTAATACCTTGATCTGGACTTCTTGGCAACCAGAAGTGTGAGTTAAATTTCTGTTTCTTATTAATTATCTAGTCTCAGGTATTCTGTTATAGCAGCACAAACATACTAAGATATTACCTAAGATAATATGAATTTAGATATAAATCACGGTTATATATTTTTATATATTTATCTCCCTCTTATTTTATATTATTTATATTTATATAAAACCATATATAAATATAAGTATTCAACTAGATGCAAATTTTAAAGACTGAGGTGAAGCCAAAGTATTTTTTATATGGCATTTATTTTAAATTGTTGGGGGGAGGAGCCATAAACAAATTCCAAAAATTATTCATAAAATTGAATATGGGAAAATCTATAGCATTGATAATTACTACCAGTCTACTCCATCTCAGTTCATCCCAAATACAACATATAGCTTAGTTTGTTGTATTTTACCCTGAATGCAAAGTAGTAGCCAGAAAACATATTTTATACATTTTAAAAATAGATCCACCCATCCTTCTATGATGAGAGTGTACTATAGTTATAGTAATAAACTTCCTTAGCCAGAACTTTGCTGTAGTATATTATGAATGTTTGAATAAGATTTCTTATTTGTAGGCCTCAATTCCATCTCTTACTCTCTCTTCTTTAATAATTTCAACCAATATTTGATGATTTTTATTTTGATTTTCTATGTTAAATGTAGAATATTTATAATTATCTATTAATTAATTAGCATGAAAAAAGTTATCCCAGATTTATATCCCACTATTTCCCAATCCACTCCTTTAACTTACAACATTGAATACTATGTCAAACTTGCTGTTAACTTCATTCTCAGGTTAGAACCTGAGTGCCTACCCCAGTGAAATAATCCATTCCCTATTTTCTTGACCATGTTGTATTTCCTTTACTTTGTGCCCTGTACTTGCTTTCTTAAGTTCAACGCCTTGTTTACCTCAATAACTGGCTTGGCATTTTTGTTTTTCAAGGTCACATTCATTGCTTGTATTAATTCTACCATGATGCCATAGTCCAGATACAGATGTGGAGTCTTAAATCTTGGAATGCTGTCAGTTCTCAGACTCTGCAAAGTTGGACTTCATACTCTTGTCAGGGCATTGGGCATCACCTCTTCTGAGTGTCTTTGACATTGACTGTCCCTTGAGGGGCCCTCCTTCTTGAACATCACAAATTTCTGTCTAGTTAGACTTCCTCATACCATTGGTGATTCGTCACATCCACATAAAACTATATAGCTATTGAAAGAGTTCAGGACATGCCACCCCAAAATATGCCACTTGTAGGTCAAAATATGCCACTTGTAGGATCATATACATATATATACACATATGATATATCACATGATATATGTATATGATCATATACATATATATGATATATGATATAGTCACATATATATGTATGTGATCCTACAAGTGGCATGTTAGATTTATATAATTTTATATTTTTATATAATGTTATAGGTACATATCTATCTGCTCACAGTTTGCCACCCCTAAAAGCCTAAATCACTTTTCCTTTGTCTTGTCACTTATCTAAAAATATATCTTTCTTTGTTAAGAGGCTACATAAGCCCACGTTCTAACCACCCTTTGAGCTATTCCCATCTGAGTTCTTCAGTGTGAGTGGGTGCTGCATACAACTATAAACTTCGGTTATTTTTTCATGTTAGTCTTCTGTCAGAGGTCCCAGACAATGAATAAACCTAAGACAGGTAGAGGAAAGGTTTTTTGTTTTTGTTTTTTTCTCCCCTATACTTTTAAATATAAAATAAGAGACTGAAGAAAATTGTGTACAGAAATGTATTTATCCTTTACAAGTTGGTATTGCATAATATTATATCAATGCCTTGAAGATAAATCTTGCTCTTCAGGGTGAAGGGGAAAAAAGTCTCTCTTGATTTACCCTTACTTTTCCCAAATGAAAAGTTCGAAAATTGACTGATAAAAATAACATGACCATTAAGATAATGCTTTACTGCAACTGCCATTTTTCACGTAAAAAACAATTACTTAAAATAGAAATTCCATCTCTATCAACTTTAGGTGCTTAAATGTTGCTTATTTAATCCATAAATGAAAAAAGGCAATTAGATGAAACATTCTATGTTAATAAAACAATGTAGGTTTTTAGGTCATCTCAATTATTTGTATTTAGATTTAATTTGTAGCTTTAGCACATCTTAAAAGATTAATAGGCACATAAAATAAAGAAATATAGTGCCATTCTGTTATTCATACTCCATGTCCTTTTACCATTCCATAAATCAAGCACATATAAATGTAAGAAATGTTGTACTTATGACTTCATTACGTACTCTGAAGTATACAAATATTTCTGCCATATTTTATTATATTATGAACCCAAAATGTTTCTTCTGTGGTAACAAAAAGAATAAGGCTAGTAGTTATAATATTTATGTTAATAAATTTTCTGAAATGTTACACATTTTTTGACAAAATACTAAGAAGTTGTGTACAATTCCTGGTAAATATATGTGTGTCTCTTTCTATCAAAAATGATCACAGAAAACAATACATCTTAACAAGAATTTTCAGGAAGACAGGAAAGAAGATCCAAAAATACGAAATTAAGAAGCAATCAACATCACATTTTGAACATAACTTTTGTACTAACAAAGATTGTGATGTGATCAGAAAAACAGTTACTATATTCCGATTTTATCAATTCCCTTAGTTCTTTGATGAAATAGAGTTATTGTCTTCATTACCAAATCCTGAGTGCCTGGTATCAAATCCTGTGTGCTGCATACAATACACACAGTATTAAAACTGATTTTTTAAACAGTAGTTAATTCATTAATTCATTATATTGTTACTCTTTATTCTTTTATTTTGGTGATTTAGTGCAATATAAGATGAAGCCAACTTTTTCAAAATGCTTCACCAATTTAAAAAATGTTGAGTTGGTTTGATCCAGTACTTGCCAAAACCTTATATTTATATTCATTTCAAATGAATTAAAGAAAAACAGCTACAATTAATTAAGACAAGCAAATAGCAGCAAAGGTGGGCTTGTAGTTCTAGCAGTAAATGAAAAAACCTGTCTGTTCTGTTCATACGTTATTTCTCTATGGTTCTATTTCCATTGTTTTGTTTTGTTTTGTTTTGTTTTGTTTTGTTTTGTTTTTTGAGACGGGGTCTTATGCTGGAGTTTAGCTGGGTGAACACTATTCACTGCAGCCTCGACTTCCCAGGTTCAAGTGATTCTCCCACCTCAGCTTCCCAAATAGTTGACTACAGGCCTGCCCCACCACACCCAGCTATAAAAGTAAATCTTTATACAGTAACAAATGATTACTTGTGTCACCTTAGTGGATGAGCTAAATTCCTGCTGTAAGATGTATGTACAAGATGCTCATTTTTTATTTTAAGATACGCAAATAAAAAAGGAAATTGTAAAGTCTGGAGTCCGTGGTCTGTTGTTATAAAGAAATAACTGTTAGGAGGGCTTTAGAATTAAAATATGTAAAGACTCACCTCTCATAAACATTATCTCTTCCTTTGTAAAAATAATGGAAACTATTCTTCTAACTTACTATACTTTCACTATTTAATCAAAAGTATTTCTAATGGCCACGTGTAGTGGCTCATACCTGTAATCCCAGCACTTTGGGAAGCCGAGGTGGGCAAATCACTTGAGGTCAGGAGTTGGAGACCAGCCTGGCCAACATGGTGAAAACCCATCTTAACCAAAAATACAAAAATTAGCCAGGTGTGGTGGTGTGCGCCTGTGATCCCTGCTACTCGGAGGCTGAGGCACAAGAATCACTGCAATCGGGGGAGGCAGAGGTTGCAGTGAGCAGAGATCATGTCACTGCACTCCAACCTGGATGGCAGAGTGAGACTCTGTTTCAAAAAAAAAAAAAAAAAAAAAAAAAAAATTCTAAGCTTTTGCCATTGAGACTAGCCTAACTGCATCTTCTAAATGATTAGATATCATGATAATAAAGTACCAGAGGGTAAATAAAATGCTCTCCAACATATATTTGGGGAAATGAAAGGAACTAGTGATTAGAACATAGATGTAACATGATTAAAATCAATTAACAAATGCATTTATTCAATCAGGCAGTCACTCCCTCATTATGAGCTCCTGTTTTACACCAGACATTAAACTAGGTATAGGGACTTCAAAGATTACAATATCTAGTTCTTGCTTCAAAAGAGCTAACAGTCTATTGAAAAGGCGTTGTAAAAACAAACTAAAGCACTAGAGTTAACTTTTGACATGGAGTTACACATAAAGTGCATAAATAAAGGACCACACATATAAAATATCTGGAGGACTCAATACAAAAGGTAACAGAAGACCTGAAAATTAGAGTATGAGTAGGAATATGCCAATCATTCAAAAAAAGGAAGGTGGTTTAAACAATGAAAGTATCCTCTGCTAGAACAGGTGATACATGATGAGTAATGACACATCAAAGGTGAGATGAGAGGGTGGCTTGGTGGAACAAGGAGTAAGCAAATATGAGGCTGGAGGAGTTGGAAAGAGTCAGATCATAGAAGGCTTTTTAGGCTTGGCAAATGAGCTCAAATTACACCTAGTAAATGATGAGAAGCCATGAGCAAAGTTCTGAAAAAAATCATATTAGAAAGAAGGTGAATGTAAGAGAGAG
Organism: Mandrillus leucophaeus; assembly: GCF_000951045.1. Classification (NCBI taxonomy): domain Eukaryota; kingdom Metazoa; phylum Chordata; class Mammalia; order Primates; family Cercopithecidae; genus Mandrillus; species Mandrillus leucophaeus. The sequence goes on along the minus strand of NW_012107475.1, from coordinate 1,938,405 downwards.
ATGTTAAGAGTAGGGCTTCAGTGAGGGGGCTATCACGAAAGCCAGGGGAAAGATCATAACTAAGATAAAGCTCTGGGTTGAAAAGATGAATGTAGTTAAGAAAAAATATTGATACAGTAAAATTGACAGTGCTTAATGATTTTTGAGGTGAAAGGAAATGGAGATAGCAGTTGGTGTCCAGGGTTAAACTTCTAAAACAGTAATATCCCTATAGAAATCCAAATGATATAGTCAACAAATATGGTTATTATTGATTTGTGTAATACATTTATATTATCAAGGAAATATGTGGTATTATCTATCAGCACAAGAAAAAAAGTATTAATAATTATTACAGGTACATTGGTATGAATATGCATATGTATATTGGAACCACTGGGAAGTATTTCTGGGATATAGCTAGACTGTTTAAAATGTACCCCTAGGTGTTTGTATCTGATTTGATTGTCTTGACCTGAAATTGCTGTAAACTCAATAAATCAATAGTAAATATCACTATCATCAGTCTCTGATTGACAGTGGTTCAAAAGTGAATTCTCATCCTATAGTAGATGTGCTATATAAAGGCAGACGATGCCAAGTCAGAGGACTGGGGAAGATGTTATCTGATTTTGTAGTAAAGAACGGTAGTAACGCTCATTGAAAGGTATCTGCACACCTCCAGGAGCATGAAAAGATGGGAACACAATACAGAATGCATAGTATGGAAAGAGCTTTATAATAAGGGGTTCATGTCTGGGAAGTTCAGAGCACTAACTGGATGGTATTGTGTGGGAATGGAGAAAAGTGGGATATCATGTGTTCAAAGAAACCCTCATGTGTAAAGGAAGAGTGTTGTGCTTTATTTCTTCCTCCTTAACTAGATCAGGCTTGGAAGTACCATGTGAGTTGGTTTCTTGGTTGGGTTTATACCAAGTGAAACTAAAAATTTTACTGAGTTACTAACATTAATATCTTTAATATGATGACCCCAGACTGTAGAGAAAGAAACTACAATGGCAAGAGAAGTGGTTTTGTATTCAGTAGTAATTTAACTGATAAACAGTTATCTCAAAGGCCAATTAAAATCCTAACTCAACTAGAAAAACTCTTATGAATCCAATTTACTGTTTCCTTTTATAGCTCAAACATGAAGAAAGGATGTCAACGTCTGAGCACTATGATCTTACACAATGGCAAATGATTATGATACTGATAATAACAGGTCTTGTTCCAAGTACTAGAGACTTTGCTGATAATCCTATTTCTTTATGGAACCATAGGGAAGAAAAGAACAAGAGATACATAAACACTGAGATCTCATGAATTGACTGAAGGGAATGTTGCCAATGCCACAATGCCAGGCTATAATTCTTTTTTCTTTTTTTTCTAACTAGACTCCTCTTAATTTACTGACTATATTCATGGTGGAAACAGCCTATTAATTTCTTTTCCTAAACATTTAATGACTTGTGAAAATGCTTACAATTTTAAATGGAAAAGAAAAAGAATACTTACGTAAGACATAAATACGCCTACATTTTAATACAGAACTCAATTGGTTTTATTTTAATAATCATGTGCTATTTTACAATTAAGAACATTATATAATGAAAATATTTTATGTATATATATATTTTATCTTGGTATAATGTTATATGATGAAAAAATTTTTAAATATATTAATTTTTCAAAAGGGAAATTACGAAAACAAAATAGTTTGCATCTATTTTGAAAGAAACCTTTATTTTAATGACAAACTTCGTATCTACTTTATATTTAAGAACTATACCAAAGGGAAGAGTATTGCATGGAAAATTCTTCTAAATAACTCAGAAACCATGGTTTATATATAATGCCCAGGATTTTTAATAGACACATTTTTTCATCAGTCCATTTTTATTTTAACATTTTTCCCCTTCCAAGGAATTATCTGCCAGTTCAACAGAGAAAAACAGAAGAGGAATAGACTCATGCTTAGAAAGAGAGAACCCAAATCTGTAATTCTCCTAATATCCTGTCTCTCTTTCCATATCATAGAGGTTAATTCTCTCCAAGATCTTCTGCCTTGGAAATTAATACATCATTCCTTGTACTTATCTGTCTTTCAATAGTTTACATAAGTCACCACAAATTAGGGATTCATTTCAGGATCTCTTCATTTCAGGAGATGACGTGTAAAGTCACAGAGGGACTCACATAGCTATACAGAGAGTACCAAAGTAAAATTGAAAATTTTTTATGATTCTGATACATAAAGGGGCACACTAGTCCTTGAACTCATTTATCTGTGGAAGTCAATATATAAAAGTGTAAAATTGTCCTAATATCTACTGATTTACTTTTCCTAAAACCATTTAATAATGGTATTGAAAATAAATAATAAGATATTCATCCTGAAATCAAAGAAATGTAAAGAAAGCTATTATAGAAAAAGCATATAAAAATTTTCACATGATCATAACAACAATTTAAAGGATAGTATACATTATAATATTAAAAAATCACATTGTCTTAAGTTTCAAAAGTTTGATTCACCATTTTTAAACTGGTAATAAAATATAACATTTATAATTTTTTCTAGTTTGCTTTTTATTTTAAATCTGGCTCCACTTTGAAGGAAAGTATTTTCATTTTTAGTTATTTAGGTATTTTCCTCTCAATAAAAATTCTCAAATATATTATAAGTTAAAACTACTAGAACTGGTCAACTATCTCTACATGCAATAAAGCAAAATTTCCCTATATTGTTTCTTTTAAAAAAATTCATATGGATATATTTTCAAATTCTAGTAGGTGATTTTTCTCACAAACAGAAAACAAATGTATTTTTTGTTCCATCAGAAAGTTGATGCCTTTAGGCTAACCATTTCTTCTTTACAGTCTCTATGAAGGCTCTCAATTTGTATTACAAAACCTTCTAAGGATAAAAAATCAGAGTTTCCTTTTATCCCTACAATATCGAAAACATGCTTTGAAGCCCATTGAAGTAATTAGTGGAAAAATTATAATCATAATATAAAAAGCTTTTCTACATGTAAGGATAGAGGACGTTTTTGTTTATAAATTCTCCATTTAGACTAATACTCATTAAAAGCAGATGGTAATTACCTATGAAATGTAAATATCACCCCACTGCTAAGCTATTTCCTTAATTATTGTGATACTTTGGTCTGTAGAAAAATGATTTAATAAGAAAACATCAGGTATTTATGGTTTTTAAAAATAACATGATACATACCTACCTGGTCTGATAAAGCAGCCACTAGCCACATTTGGCTACTACAGAGCAAATATGACTGAAATGTGACTACTCTGAATTAATATGCATGATGTCAAATACATACCATCTTTCAAGGACTTAGTATAAAAAAGAATATCAAATGTCTCAGTCATAATTTTTATATTGATTACTTATTTAAAAATAATATTTTTACATAGTGGCTTAAATTAAACAAACTAATAACATTGATTTTTACCTGTCTTTTGGAGGACACGGTATAAGAAAACTTAAAATTACGTATGCCTTGCCATTAGATTTTTATTGTAAGCACTGGTATAAACAATAGCATAAACAGCTAAAGTTGTTTAGCATAAACAATGAAGTTATATAAGAATATACCCTTCTTTTATAGTTTATGCAATAGTGCATCTTCTAGAGGTTTAAACTGGGACTTGAAAATTACAAATGTGATTATTGATTAGTCTTCAGCCTTAAAGAGTGAGTAAGCTCATGGGAGAATTTTGTGTGTTCTGTGTGACATAAGTCATTTATATAACACCAGATATCAGAAATCATCATGTTGAAGAGTATTCATATATTGATAGGTGAGATCAGAAGGATAACTATCAGATTAATGTCTTCTTTTCAGTCTCTCATTTCTTCCATGTAGGGAACTAACTTTATAGAAATTCCTATGTTGTAGTACCCTGGTGATAATTGTAACGGCTTTTGAGACACTTGGATGGAAGCATAAGTTTTTCATACAAAATTGAGTTTTAAAATTGTTAATAAAATTATTTGCGTTGTAGCTCTGAGATTGTGCTTTTAATATCAAACAATTAAACTGAAGTTTGGACCCAGAAGTTAATATGTATGCAATACTATTTAGAAACACACAAACTGATCTTTAAGTGGGTATTCATACCGTCATAAATCCATCCAGCAAACCTGAATCGGGTTTCGGAGGTGCCTGCAATCGTTCCATTGACCACTTTTCAATGATGGAGGAAACTTGGGTATTTTCTGTATTTAATATTCTGAACCCTGTCATATTAACACCACTGTATCGGTAGGGCTCAACATCAAGAGCAAAGAGGTCCTGAAAGACAAATGTTATTGTGTTGTTATTATCGACAGAGTATCTTCACAGGCATGTATTATTGAAATAGTCACTTATTTTTGGTTCCCTTAGATCACTTAACACCATCGTGTCAAGTGATGTTACACATCAGAAATCACCAAGATTCAAATAGACTGTCCTGATGCTTTGGCATTGCAGATATATATGCTCTGGATGTAAAAATCTATGTATATATTTTATTCTAAATCTACTAGTGAAACAATGGGCTCTTATTAACTTACATCTAAGATTTGCAATAGTTTTCTGTGTTTAGGATAGCTTGCCCTTATTTTATGTATTAATATTTTACTTTAATTTTTTCTATGCCCTGCTGCCTCGCCTGGTTATTTCTGTTTTTAAAATTTTGTTTTGCCAGTGTTTCTTTGTTTGATTGCTGTTTTTAGAAAGCAAGTCACAAAATACGGCTTCTAACTAATGAAAACTATATGAAAGGTGTGGAAAAAATGTTTAGAAGGCTAGCCTTTTTGGTCACAGAAACAATGCAGTTCCTTCATTTCATGTCTCACACCTAGGAACTTCACCATAAGTTCCCAATAAACACTTTATGTCTGTTGCCCTTTCTAGTCTGTATATAGGGAATGTTCTTGCTCTGCCCTTTAGTTTTCCCAGGAGATATGAGGCCAAAGCTATCATGGGAATGGATACCATCATGAAAACATGCAGCATGTGGAGTTTTGCCCTCTTTCTAGTTGGTATAGCTGACCCTCAGAACTTACAGACAATATTGAGAATCAAGGCAAGATTAATGCCATTGGTTCTGTGAACAGCTTGCCTCAGACTCATACAGCTACACAGGCTAGATAACAGGAATACAATTCAATGGAGAGCAGCTGGCATTGGCCTGAACTGTGGTCTGTGCTATGAAAAACATAGGAATCTTTAGGTTTTTATTTTTTAATGTTTACAATCTAGCCAAGGAGATAGGATATATTCAAGAGGTGAATAAATAAAGCACGGCAATATATGCTAAGTGGTAGAAGAGTAGAAATCATAAGTGTAAAAGAAGTCAGAAGCAACACAGGTCATTTTCAATTTTTATGGTCAAGAAAAACTTCACAGAGCAGATACAATCTTAGCTGTGATGAGGCTCAGAACATGCTACCCCCAAATATGGTACTTGGCTATAGGAAATTGAGAAGACACAGAAGCAGGAAGGTCACTCTGTGACTTTATCCCACCTTTCTCCCCTGAAGTGGACCATAAAAGAATTCTCTGACCTACCTCCACAGAAAGGAAGTCATAAGACTCTCATTCTGGAGGGATCCAACTCTATACCTGTAGGTCATGAAGAATCTGAACAAATTGGCCTTGCTAAGTTTTCTGGATTTATTGCCATTAGATCATAGTCTCCCTTTGTCCAATAATTTTCCTACATAGCTGACTACTCTTTATTAAACCAAAGCAAAAAAAAAAGAAAGAAAGAAAGAAAGAAAAACAAAGAGCTAGATTTTCCAATTTCTTTGAGTCTTCATTTCTGATGGCTTTTGTGTCACATAAAATTTATATTAAATAAATGTTTATGTGTTTCTCTTGTTAACCTGTCTTTTGTTTAGAGATCTCAGCACTGAACCTCAGGATGTGTAAGGAAAAGAAATCTTTTCTACCCTACAGTTGCCATTAAAGAAAGACTGGGCTATTGATTGGCAAAAAGAGAATTCAAAGTATGAGTGGAGACACAAAAATTAGAAGACATAAAACCTATTCAGTTCAGCTCATCAGAACATCAGTTCAGCTATAAATGAGAATTCCTAAAGGAGAATAGTAGCAAAAGGAAATGGGAAAGTGTGATTAGGATCACAGTATAAAAGGCTTTCAAATGTAGGCCTATGAGTTCTATGTATCCTAAACTAGTTGTTTCGTTTATTTTGCTTATTGAGAGGTACTTTTGATTTCCCCAAAATTTTATGCTTATGCTGAGGCTGAGTTGTAACAGCACTGAAATATCTATCATTTGCTCTCACTTCCTCTCCACCCCCAACACTAAGCTTCTTACAAGCTGCAAAAAGTTGTCTGCTAGGAAATAAGATAGAGACATGCCAGAGCCAGCTTTGCTATTTAAAAGTAAAATACATCCTACTGCATGAATAATCTCCTTTGGAAGTAAGAGTTGTCATCACAGGAAGCTGTTGCAATCAATTAAATTTTAATAATCTGATCTGGCAGTTTCAAGACTCCTAGAAGCAAGGACACTAACTGGAAGAATTTCAAGTTAATGGAGAAAACATTGGTTAGACTGGTTATTATGGGAATGGAGAAGATAGATGCTAGAGACAGTACAAAGGAAAAATCAGTAAAATATTGTTATGACACAAGAGTCAATAAAAGTGTAAATTTTTAAGATAATCAAAAGAGGGGTCAATTCAGAGGACACTGAAGTTTAAATATTTTGAAATTAATGGCACAACAATTAAAATTGTTTTACAGTATACAGTAATTCATGAATATTACATAGAACATTTAGACCTCATTCAAACAAAGATGATAACTGAGGCTCTAAATATAAACCAGTTCTGAAGAAAATAATTGAAGAGAAAATAAGATTGGATGAAGTCCAAACTTGGAGATACTCTCATATTTAGGACATGCGGAAGAAAGAATTAGTAGAGACAGCTGTTTTACAGAGAAAGAAAGGTCAGGATAATGTATTGATAAAGAAATGGAGCTAACAGTAAGTTTGATATAGGCTAAAGTCAGATTTTCACACAAAATAAGGGGAAATTGTGTGGTGGGTATGTGAAAACAAAATATAAAGGTAACATTCAATTTGCTGATGGCAAATTAAAGCATACTGACTTTTAAGGAAGTCTAACGAAACATAGGCAAAAGCAGATTAGAAAAGTTAATCTACTGAAAGGACAGCTTCAGTACATCTGATTTTCAAAAAGTGAATAAAGCTGAGATAACATAAGAATTTGTGCTTTTCTTTTTTCTTTTTTTTTTTTTTTTTTTTTTTTAAGATGGAGTCTAGCTCTGTCGCCCAGGCTAGAGTGCAGTGGCACAACTTTGGCTCACTGCAACCTCCGCCTCCCAGGTCAATCAATTCTCCTGTCTTAGCTTCCTGAGTAGCTGTGACTACAGGCATCCATCACCAAGCCTGGCTAATTTTTGTATTTTTAGTAGAGATGGGGTTTCACCATATTGGTCAGGCTGGTCTCGAACTCCTGACCTCAGGGTAACCTCCTGCCTCGGCCTACCAAAGTGCTGGGATTATAGGTGTGAGCCACTGCGCCCGGCTGAATTTGTGCTTTTCTAAAGCACTGATTTCTCAGGAAACTAATTTCAAGATCCATTATGTTCTGAAAGTTCTCTAAAGTAACATAAAAATAAGACATGCAATATTTTGAATTGATATCTGAAATGATATTATTTCAAAATCATCAACTTCTATTAAGAGCTATCCCCTCTGATAATAATTTTGGTGGGGTCTTATCAAATTAAAATATAACTGCAAAGCACTAAGTCATAATACCTCTTACTAAAAAACCTATTTTTCATCTGAAAAAGTCGTAATAATAAAATTCAGAACATTTTGTTTTAATAAAGTACTTACCAGAGTGGTAAAGATGTAATGATAGTATTCTGTCATCATTCCCATAGCTAATGCCTAAGAAATTTAAAAAATATATATTATTGAAGGTATATATTATAGGAAAGACAATATGTCAATAATTCAAGTGAGAACAAAATATGGATGTGATAAAGAATCAACCCACAATATTCATGTTACATACAATTAGGTTAAACTAAATCTTTTCCCAGTAGTTAAAGATTAGTGGTTACTGAAGGAATTTCTGAAGCAATCCTCTAGATAGAAAAGCTATTAGTTGAATGTTTGCAATTGTAAAGCTATGGCTTAACACATTAAAGAAGGCATTAAATTTGACACAAAACCTGAAATTAGCACATCTTAATTTGTTACATTCGTAATGTCTTCACTACAAATACCCTAATGAGGAACTTATTTTATTTTAATGAACAATATTACTGAATTAGGAAAAAAGTGGCGCAAAATACAGTGCCAATAGCCATTTATTTTAGCTCTTTAGAGACATTTCCATAGCATTAATGAAGGAAATGTAAATTACCACTCTTATTTAAAAAGTACATATAATTAAAGAGATGTTTTTGTTGTTATTAATAAACTAGTCACAAATTACTGTGTTTTATTTCACTCTTCTACAGTCCTCATCAGTTTTAGACTGTCAATCTTAAAAACAAGGACTTTTGGGTTAGAACTTTCAGTTATAACAAGTGTCCATGTCATTTTCTCTCTGAAAATAAGAGAATGCTTTTGAAATAACTGCTTATCAATGAACAGCAGTTGGCAAGGATAATTAAAAAACAATGCATTTTTAGTTGAATGAAGAGTTCTTAGTAGGAAACAATTATTCTCAGGTACATCTAACAGCCTTCCACAACCCACTAACTACAAAAACTCATTTACAAAGTAGCTGCCTCAGCTACATTCTGGGTATAGAAATTAATGGGCTAAAAAAAAAAAAAAAAAAAGAAGGAATAAGATCTAGTATTTGATAGCACAACAGGTTGACTATAGTCAATAATAATTTAACTGTATATTTTAAAATAGCTAAATGAGTATAAATGGATTGTTTGTAACATAAATGATAAATGCTGGCTGGGTGCAGTGTCTCACACCTGTAATCCCTGGACTTCGGGAAACCAAGGCAGGAGGACTGATTGAGCCCAAGATCAGCCTCAGTAACATAACAAGACTCCATCTCTACAAAAAAAAAAAAAAAAAAAAAGGAGTAAAAAAAAAAAAAAAACAGCCAGGCATGGTGGCACACGCCTTTAGTCCCAGCTACTCAAGAGGCTGAGGTTGGGAGGGTCACCTGAGCTCCCAAAGTCGAGGCTGCAGTGACAGAGCAACACTCCATTTCAAAACAAAGAAACAAACAAACAAAAAGCAGTGATAAATACTTGAGATGATGGATATCCCATTTACCCTGATGTAATTATTACACATTGTATATCTGTATCAAAATATCCCACATACCTCATAAATACGTACACCTACTGTGTACCCACAACAATTAAAAATAAAAATAAGAAAAGCATTGTGCTCGTAAGTCGGCATTAACCAGTTAGGTAGGATAGAATTTGTAGTTCTGCAACATGAGTTCTTTAAGAACAAACAAATATTTGTGAAAAATGTGGAATGTATAAAATATGTTTAAAAAGGGAGAAACATTGGTTAATGAAAGGTGGCATCAAAGAATTGAGCACAGGAAATATAGGTATCAAATTACCAAATAATATTTCTTGAATGAGTAATAATTATATAAACCAATATTTGGATTAAATTTTCATCTCAAGCAAAATAAGACAGAATTTTCCTTATTAAACACAAATCTACAATATCATATTTGTAGAAGGCATTCATTGCTCCTGATGCATATGTTCAGATGGCTCCCTATCTCCAATACCATTCAATGACAGCTCAATATTATGCTTGGCATTTTTTTTTTTAATCCATAGGTATAGAACTAGAGATAAAGGTAAACGAAAGAAATAATGATTCAGATGTACAACTAAAAATAATACTTATATAATGCTTAAAATGTGTCAGATACTATTCTGAGCACATTACATATTTAAGCCTCATAAAAACTCTAGAAGTCAGTCCTACTATTATGTTCATTTTACAGGTAAGAAAACTGGGACATGAAAAGAATGAATAAACTGTCCAACAAAGTGAGACGGTGAGTAAACTTGGACTCCCAGTCTCTAATGTGGAGTTTGGAACCTATGGCATTTTCTGAAGTGGTGTATTTCATATTCCCATAGATGTAGAACACTCCATGCATTCTAAAATTTTTGCCTATTCCTTCCTTGAAAATTTGAAAACATGGACGTCTCAGCCAAGGGCATCAAATTTTGCTTTGGTATAGGGGAAGGAGTTGAGGAGATGGTGGAGAAGAAGATGATTTGTTCTGACATATATATTTCCAATGGCTACAGGTTTTTTCTTCATCACCTTGAGAAGAAATCTATAAAGGTAATTGAAGTCTGTTTCTGGCTTTCATTGACCTTCTCTCAGCTTTTGATTTTGAAAACAAAGATCAGTTATGTGCTGTGATATATGATGTAGAAAACGCTGGAAGGCCGGGCACGGTGGCTCATGCCTGTAAGCCCAGCACTTTGGGAGGCCAACGCAGGTGGATCACGAGGTCAAGAGTTCAAGACCAGTCTGGCCAAGAAGGTGAAAGCCCGTCTCTACTAAAATTACAAAAAATCAGCCAGGCATGGAGGCAGCTTCCTGTAATCCCAGCTACTCAGGAGGTTGAGGCAGAGAATTGCTTGAACCCAGAAGGTGGAGATTGCAGTGAGCCAAGATCTCACCATTGCACTCTAGCCTGGGTGACAAAGTCAGACTCCGTCAAAAAAAAAAAAAAAAAAAAACAACAGTTGGAGGTAGAAATAATAGTTATTTTTGATTAAGTACCTACATTGTAACCTTACTCAAAAAAAAAAAATGAACAACAGGAATACTCTCTTAAAAGATTAGTTAATAATTTCCAGTAGGAATTTTTTTTAATAACTTGCTCTGGACCTGCTTTTAATTATAGCATGTCTTACTGCTACTTTTAAATGAATTGTATGCACACTTCAAACACATTAGAGAGAATAAAATCAGCATCTTTTTATGCACAAACAATATAACAATTGCCTCAACATAAAAGTGGTTGTGATATCATCTCTTTTAAAAGAAATACTACAGATTAAATTAAAATCAAAATATTATTAGAAATCTCAGCATTAAGCTGGTGTAGTGTTAACAACGCTACATGACAAATTAACACATGCAGTTATTTAGGCACATAATTTGCAACCAGTTTATTTTTCAAGTAAGATCCAGAAATTATATTGCTCAAGGTCAACAATAGGAGGGGGGCCTATACGCATTTCTTCAATTTTTATTTTATTTTACTTCTTGCTGCTATAGGATTTTATTAGCATTTTCTTTTACATTTTTTCCAGGCTAAAAGTTTTTATTTCACACTCTCTGATCTAAACTTTGAAGTTCCTGATTACTATTTTTTCCCTGTGATAGAATGTCCTTGTGAGGTTTTACTTCAGAGCATCTTGGCTCTGCCCTAGGGTATTTTCTTTGATAAATCTGGATGGAGGTAGAATCATCTGCTATGGAGGTATGCATGCCAATTAGTGTACTCAACTTGCGTCAAAGGAAATCTGGTCAACCCCAAGCTCCACTCACTTTTAAAGCTTTCTAGCAGGAAAACTTCAAATTCTCTGTTGTTCAATAATTATTAAAAGCTGAATCAGTTTAAATTAAAAAGTTAAATAAATTATACAAACAAACACATAAGAATAAACTGATTATGACCGTTTCTTTTCCTGGATAGTCCTAATATTCATTTTTGGATGAAGCCAGACTAGCTGAAAGCTCATCTTTTTTTTTCTCTTCAACTCCTATACCATGTCTTAGGAGTTCCAACATCAGTGAATGTTCAGGAATCTCAGAAAAATTTCCCAAGTCACAAAATAGGACCCTATTAAATGCACTACTGAATTTCCTAGAAGCTATTTGCTTTCTTCTTGGTTACTAGAATAACTGGAAAATTCAAATGTGAGACAAAGTTAGAAATAATACCACCATAGTTGTGGTCTTCCAGTGCAGGACCTCAGAGGATGCATTCTCTATAATAATGTCACTCTGGCTTCATCTTAACTTTCATATTCTCATTTTACCTATATTCTAATTTTTCATCTACTGATGTCGTTAAAACTACATTTTTCTGTTATATGTATTTAAATATTCTATTATTTCTATTTTCATTTTGTAAGCAAAGCATGTTTGCAAAGAAAACATAAGAAAACAAGTTTAAAATAATAAATATATCTAATAGAAGGCAGGAAGCAAATTCGATTTTTAAAGCTGATAGGCTTCTCACCTTCCAGATAGCAAAATAGTCAGAGTTAGTTCTTTAGAGATAAGACAACAGATCATTTATATACTTACTAGAAGTCTGAAGAAAGCATACCAAAGCTCTGTCACTGAAATAGCTCAGTGCCACTCACTCCAGGAGTAAAGGAAAGGTCTCCTTTCCAAGCCTGTGTATTCTAACCATGATCAAGAATTGTTTGGGAATTATGTGAAACTAAATCTTGACTCTAGAGTTCAGTGGTTTAGTGCATTGTTTTATTCATTGCCAAAAAAAAAAAAAAAAAAAAAACAACAGTTGGAG
>NW_012107475.1:1907380-1925756 GCF_000951045.1 Mandrillus leucophaeus | reverse complement strand
AAACTAAATCTTGACTCTAGAGTTCAGTGGTTTAGTACATAGTAATATTCAATCTTAAAAAAAAAAAAAAAAAAAAAAAACCCAAAACCCTCACATGTTTTATTATCCAAAGATAAAACTATAGCAATTTTTCAAATCTAATTAAATATTTTACTGTGAAAATCAGCATTTATATTGGAATATGGGATAAACATCTGCTTAATAAATTAACCATGTTATAACAGGCATTTACTATTGGCAGTTATATTTAATGGGATATAATTTGACATCTGAATCTGCGTAGCTCTCCAGTAGAAATATTTTATCCTATACATGAGAGATTTCTAAACAGCTGACTAGTTCCAAGCTACCAAGGTGTCAGCTCAGTGTGCATAAAAGAGTTTAAGAAACAAAATCCAAAAATTTGTGTTCAAATCCAAGCTCTACTACATAGTAAGTGTATGGTCTTGTTCTGGTCATTTAACTCCCAACTTCAGTTCCTTCATCTGTAAGATATGGACTGATAATGATTTCTGTTTTCCAGTTTGCTGTTAGGTCTGAATAATACTGACATAATACTAAAAGATTTCACAGCTACAAATTGTTTTGTCTGATTGATTTAGAAGATTTTGTTTGTTTGGTTGGTTGGTTGGTTTTTGTCAGGCAATGCTTTATTCTGGAATGAATACGTGTTAACATCATTAGGTTGGATATCAATCCCTCTGCTATATTCTTGTTACTTGACATTGGTCAAGTTACTTATTCATTTTGGGACTCAGTTTGTCTGTAAATTAGAGACAGTCCCAACTTTTTTTTTTTTTTTGGTAGTGATGATGAAATAAGATCAAATATGTAAAGTCTCTTATAGTAGATACCAGGTAAATGGTAAATCTATTACATCTTTTTCCTACTGGTTGATTGTAATGAGAGAGCTGCTCAATAGTTGACTCTTAGTTCCTTCCCTCATTTCGAAACAGAAAGAAACAACTATCTTGTTAATCAACTATCTCATTAACCAACAGCATTGCAGTCATTTGAAAATAACTTCCAAACTTCAAACAACCTGTTTTGAAGATCATCACTGTTTACATTACTTTTCTTTTAAGACAATTAATTAAAAGCAATTGTCAGACTTTCTATCACAAAATTACATCAAGGTTGTTATATAATTGATTGTATAACAATAACATTTTGATTTCAAAGAAGATCATATTGTAAGTACAAGTTTATGAAGAAAGCAAGAATTGAAATAATTTAAAGGTTACCTGTTTTAAAATGCCTGCTGCCATTTCATGGCTACAATCAAAGATTACGTGAAACTCCTTGCCTCTTTTCATTTCTTTTAGTAAGGGTTTTGCATCCTTTGTATCAGCAGGTAGCTGACGAATTTTGAGTCGAAGATTGTACCTTGATGGAGCTTTGATGAGCTCTTGCAAACGAATGAGACCTTCAATTAAAATGGAAAAAAAAAAAAAGAATATTAGGGATAAAAAATAGAGTAGGACAAAGAATCAGAAAACACTCATTAGAATGCATGATTTTCTTCTTATTTGTTTAATTTTAATTTTTGTGGTTACATAGTAGGTTTGTATATTATAAATGACATGAGATAGTTTGATATGGCCAAGAATGCATAATTTTCTTGACCATGTATAAGTGTATTCAATGATGCAACTATTGAAATTCCTCTTTCAAAGGAACCCCATATCCTCTGTTATTTTTGTTAAACATTTCTCAAATTCTTTAAGGCATTTTTCAAGTTATGAAAGAAACACATGACTAAAAGTTAATATAAATAACTTAAATGTATAAAAGTACATAGGGTGAAATAGTGTCCCTTTATACCCCAGTTTTACTCCCTTGCAGGTTGTCACTATTAATGTCTTGAAATACTGTTTTTCCATAACACTTTCTGTGCATTTACACATGTACACATATAGCTTTGTTTGTATTGTATTTTACATTAACAATTGTTTTGTGATAATGCCTTAGAGGGCCTTGTAAGTCAGTGATTATTATTCTAGTTTGCCTTTAATGAACACTGTGTTTTATCACGCACCTAATTTATGTAACTATTCTCTATTACTAGAAACTTTGGTCACTTCATTTTCATCGTCAGTAACAAGTAATGCTCTGGTGAATAATCTGAAAATACAAGTTGTTGTATATATAACAATGAAATAACTTTCCTTAATAAAATAGATTTTAAATAGTCTGAACCACAATTATTTTAAAATATAAAGCTAACAATTTTTGTATTGTTTTCTAGTTAATAGCATTAAATTAAAAAGTAAATATGCCAGGCGCGGTGGCTCACACCTGTAATCCCAGCTCTCAGGGAGGCAGAGGTGGGAGGATAGCTTGAGCCCAGGAGTTCGAGACCTGCCTGGATAATATAGCGAGACCTCGTTCTCCACAAAAAGGAAAAAAAAAAAAAAAAGTAAATATACCTGCATATATTTATAAAGTAAGCATTCTACTAGAGAAGTACCTGATAATTAAGTTAAAAATATATCACATTAATGGATAAATTTCTAATAAGTCATGTAACTGTGATGCATTTTAAAATAAGAGACAAATTATTGAATGTATTCCTTTACACAATCTTCAAGTAATGAAATACATTAAAGAACTGACACAAAAGATCCACTATATAAAAGAGTGTGAAAAGAAAAAAAGATCATCCAATTCAACTGCAGCTTGGATCAAATGAAGCAATTTTCTTTTCTCTTTCTACTCTCTTCTTATCTCTTAAAAATCTCATCTCTATGTTATTATCTCTCTATTTCTATTTTCTCTGAAAAACTACCTTCATCAATACAGTATGACAAACAACAATAAAGCAAAATATTTATAAAAAATCAGAAACTGTCTCTTTCTCCTTTCTTTTTCTTGAGTGTGTGTATGTGTGTGCACGGGTGCACGTGTTGTCTGTATGCATGTATACATACCTGCTACTTAACTTTTTTGAAAACAAGAATAAATATAAATAAAAATAAGCAGGAGGGTAGAGGAAAGAGAGGGATAGAGAGGGGACGGTCGGTGGGTACAAAGTTACAATTAGAAAGGAAGAATAAATGCTGGTGTCCTATTGCTTAGAAGGATTACTACAGTTAACAATAAGGTTTTATTTACCTCAAAATAGCTAGAAGAGAAGATTTTGTTCTCATCACAAATAAATGATAAATGTTCAACATAATGGATATGCTAATTACTCTAATTTCATCAGTACATATATACATGTTCCAAAAATTACATTATACCCCATAAATATGCAAAATTATTGCATATCAATTAACAATAAAAATGTGAATTCACAAACATACTTGGTATATTTTGTTTTAAAAACACATGGCCCCATAAACTTGCTTCACTGTAAGTTATTTTAGAATTTTACCATGTCAAATTCTACACGTAACAGCTTCTACACATAACAGCTGCAAAAATTGCATGGTAAAATAGTATTATCACATTTTGTTTTGCAAATTTAAATATTTACTAATGTTATTTAAAGAAATACTACATAAAAATTGATATTAAATGTATCCATTAAACATACTACAATAAGTTCTAGAGAATTAAGATGTGTTTAATGAGTACACGTGTTAACATTGAACTGTACAGAAACAAAAATAGATACTTGAACTTGTAACACCTGCTAGAGTTTAATGTTCAGCTATGACATCCTTCCAAACATATATGTACAGAAAACTATACATTTCTTTGCACAAGGGAGTGCTCTGCTACTAAATTAGAGTACATTTTACAAGGTAACTCTTTAACTACTATTTGTAAATAAACCAGTGTATTCTTGCAGTAAGGCAGTAGTTCCTAAACTTTGGAAGGCATGTCAGTAATCTGTGGAGCTGCTTACAATCTCAACAATCAATTCAGAATCTTCAGTGGATAGAACTCATGCATGCATATTTTAACCAATCTTCCTGGATGACCTTCTTGGTCACAAAAGAATGAGGCCAATTTTCAAATATAGGCCTGGTTTCACCTGATTTTAGGTAAATGTCATGCGAATGCCAGTCTTTGAACCACTTTGGCACAGCAGTCATACAGGATAGTAACTATATTATACTAACAGGACAATAAAATAATTAATTCAAAGCATGATTCTCAACTTCATAAAGGTGAGTCAGAAAACCATAAATACAACTAACTGCAGGAAAGAGAGAGAAAAAAACCAATATTCATTTAATCCTGCATCTAACAAATGTGTATGACTTATAATCTTCTCACTATAGGTCCAACATTGTTCTCAATATTGGGTAGAATAATTTCAAGAAGTGTCTTTCATGTTCTTTGCCCATTTTTTAATGGGGTTGTTTATTTTTCCATTGTAGAAAGAGAAAATCAGATGAAGTTTCTGTGCACACAATACTAAAAGTATACAGGGGAAAATGATATTAGGTAAGTAATTACAAATGAAGAGTGGCAAATAATATTTTGGTTGGAAAGGACACATCATCGAGGAATCATATAGCAGGATAATCTAACTCAGAGTGGGAGGACTCAGGGGAAATTATTCCAAAGGAGGTGACACCTAAGTTAATATTTGAATAAAAAGAGAAAGAGTAGAAGGAATGCATAGAAGAATAAACAGTTTTGATATACTGTCATGGAAGTGAGGGAGCAGGGCAGAGAATCTTATGAAACAAAGAAGTATCAATGACAAAGCCCAGCTGTAGATGCGAGCATGGGGCTGCTTCAGAGGCTTTTGTAAAATACTTGAAAGAATTGGGGCTTTAACCTAAGAGCTGTGAAAAGTGCCCACTTGGAACCTGTAATTCAAAAGAACTGCTCAGATACAGAGGACTGATGAGAAGAACCAGGGAAAGAAATAGTTGGCTTTTTAATAAAAGCCATTCTGGCTGGTGTGAGATGGTATCTCATTGTGGTTTTGATTTGCATTTCCCCGATGATTAGTGATATTGAGCATCGGTTCATATGCTTGTTGGCCACATATATGTCTTCTTTTGAGAAGTGTATTTTCCTGTCCTTTGCCCATTTTTAAATGGGGTTGTTTATTTTTTGCTTGTGGAGTTGAGTTCCTTGTAGATTCTGGAAATGAGAACTTTGTCAGATGCATAGTGTGCAAATATTTTCCATTCCATTCAGAATGACTATTATTAAAAAGTCAAAAAGTAACATGCTGGTGAGGTTGTGGAGAAAAGGTGGGAATGTAAATTAGTTCAGCCATTCTGGAAAGCAGTCTGGAGATTTCTCAAAGAACTTAAAATACCATTCAACTCAGCCATCCCATTAATGGGTATATATCCAAAGGAATAGAAATCATTCTACCAGTAAAAAACATTCATGTGTATGTTCATCGCAGCACTATTCATGATAGCAAAGATGTGAAATCAACCTAGATACTCATCAGTGGTGGAATGGATAAAGAAAATGTGGTACATGTAAACATGGAATGCTACACAGCCATAAAAATGAGACCACGGCCTTTGCAACAACATAGACAGAGCTGGGGTTCATTATTCTAAGTGAACTAATGACTGAAAAACTGTCTATTGGTATTATGCTGATTACTTGGGTGACAAAATTATGTCTACACCAAACCCCCATAACACAAAATTTACCCATGTAACAAACTTGCACATGCACACCTGGAAACTAAAATAAAATCTGGAAAAAGAAAACATATAAAAATAAGGAATAAGATGAAATAGTTAGAAGATAGTAGTGATAATGCAAGAGAGGTAAGATGCATATTCAGGGCAAAATATCAGGCAGAAAAAAAAAGTGGATGGAATACCAAGATATTTATAAGAAAAGATGATTGAGAGCACTTGGTGATGAAGAGATCAGAGTGTGGGAAGTTTCTGACTTCTGGTTGGGCATCTGGAGAGAGAGGGTGCTTTCACTGAGTCTGAGATCATGGGAGGATCATACAATTGAGTCAAAATTAAGGGAGTGATCAGCCATGTCAAGGGCTGCTAACAAACAAATCTCAGTAAGTACTTCTTAAAAAATGTTTATTGAATTTAACAAGATCATTGCTGTTCCAGGCAAGGGTAGTTTCAGTAGGGTTGTGGGGATTAGTTTTTGTGCCATCAGTGGGAGGGAGGTAACATACAACCTCCACTCGAAATCATCCTCATATGTTTCCATAATATAGTTTTAGCATCCACCCTAGCCGTATCTAATACCCTTGTAGGAAAGTATCAGCCCCTCTCTAATCGATCATCAGTAGCAGATCCATGAGACATCTTAATTTCCATGTCTTCTAAATGAAACTTTTATCTAGGTCAGCAGCTCTCAAAGTGGCTCCACAGACACCTGTACCCTTCAGAAGGGTCCCTAAAGTCCAGCTATTTTTTTAAAAATAATACTAAGTAGTTGGTTTTGTTTGTTTGTTTGTTTGTTTGTTTGTTTGTTTGTTTTTGAGACATATTCTCAGACTCTCAACCAGGCTGGAGTGCAATGGCGCGATCTTGGCTCACTACAACCTCCGCCTCCTGGGTTCAAACAATTGTCCTGACTCAGCCTCACCAGTTGCTGGGATTACAGAAGCCCACCACCATACCTGGCTAATTTTTGTATTTTTAGTAGAGACAGGGTTTCACCCTGTTGGCCAGGCTGGTCTCAAACTCCTGACCTCATGATCCACCTGCCTCAGCCTCCCAAAGTGCTGAGATCACTGTCATAACCCACTGTGCCTGGCACTTCTTTTTTGTTGTTGTTGTTGTTGTTGTTGTTGTTGTTTTTAACTTCCATTCTCTCATACATGTGCAGTGGAATGTTCCAGAAGTTACCGGATATGTGAGGTTACAACAGACTGAATGAGGAAGCAGATACAAAAATCCAGCTGCCTCCCATTAAACTAAATGGTAAAGAGACTATAAGTATATAAAATAATGCTACCCTTCTCACTGTTTGTTTGTTTTGTTTTGTTTTGGAACATCTAGGTACTTAGCATAAAAATATAATATTTGCGTGAACGGGTAGTTTACCATTATTATTATTAAACAACTAATAATGAATTTAATATTCCAATTTTTATTGCTAATATGGTATCAAGGAATATAGCACATATTTCAAATGCTTTTAGAGATATTCAGTAATTATTAAGGATGTAAAGTGATACTAAAACTAAAATGTCTAGGAATTGCTAATTTAGATTACCCCTAAATCGTTCCTACTTTAAATTTCTATCATTCTCACCAAATTATTTCCATAAATGCAGAATAATCAAATAGCAATCCTAGGTGAACAAAGAATATAAAATTGCTTTTGCCCTACTTACCTCACAAGATACTGTGAGAGACAAATGTAAATTTGGGGGATTTTGTCTATTATAGCTGGGGTGTTGGGTTTGATTTTCAGTTCAAAACTTTATAATCCATGTGGCTTTGCGCAAGGCACTATATTACTCTCAGTTTTGATGTATTTTTCCCTATAAGAAGGTAAAATGACCTATGGTTTAACATGGAAAACACTGAAAAATAAACTGGCATATATTAGACTCTCAATAAAAGGCAATTTGTCATGATTATATTGGCTAACATGGGAAAATATTGTATTAAAAATGCACTAGCCACTATCTCTATTTTTGGATATTTTGACCCTGATTTAGATAGAAAACCTAACATTAGAATTAAAAAAAAAATTAAGAAATTAACTCAATATCAAAGGAAAGGAGCTATATAGTTACATATTAGCTCACCAGTTTTTAATCGAAAAAGCTCAACTGACCCCAAAATAGAAATTTTCTGAACATAATATCCACAAGTAGTTTTTGTAGAGTTTATCCTAAGGATAAATATTGCCAAGTATTTTCAAGTCTCTTAAAAGCTCGTGTGGATAGTCCATTGAGCCATCAGGTACAATAAATATTTACTTATTCTCTTCACACTTATACATTTCTGCTGGCATTAATGTAACAGATTTCAGTTTGCCAGCTTCCCTGGGGAATAATATTGAAGAATGAAAAAAAATATAAAAACCTCACTACTAGTAGGACTCGCCATCTCCTACTTGAAAATTTGAGTGAAATGTTGTCTTCATTCATTCATTCCACATAAATTTTTTGTATATCCACTATGTGTAAGACACTGATTCTAGATATTATTTATTCAGTCTTCAACTGCATGAGATACAATTTGAATCCGGCATTTTTTTTAATACAAAAGTAGTTTCTATAATGCTTTTCACATTCGATGTTCAAAAAAATGGCTCACTATTTCAATCAGACAGAAACAGTCTAGAGAACTCTTTAAACACAGAACGTAGAATCATTATTTTTAAATTTTCACTTTCCATCAACTCCTGCACCAGGAGTTGCTTAGAATCTTCTCTTAGCTTCTAAGCCTCCCTTGTTCTGCCCCATATTATTTCTCATATTTTCATATTTATTTTCATTCTTAATCCTTTGCTTTCTTTATTCCCCAACATCTAGATACAAGTCTCTGAATTCTATTATCTAGCACACTCTGGAAGAAGGGAAGATGGCTGACAAAAAGAAAGATGCATTCAAGACATGCAAAAAATAGATGTTTACCCACCCATTTTATGTGAAATACAGGCAGGCATTCCTGTAGTGTAACTTATGTGGATGAAGGTTTTTATCCAAAGAAGTATGGAACTTAAGTAGCAGCAATGTTTTTTAATTACATTATTGGCTATATATGTATTTCTGTGGGTCTCTATCCATCTTTTCACCAGCCATATCTTCTGTTTGCAACTCATCATGTTCTAAAAATGCCAATTTCAGAAAAGATTACCCTAATCAGACATACCATACACAAGCAAATATGCATACTTTGGAAAATGAGATGTTTTTCTTTCTCTTTTAGGATAAAATAAGACTCTTAAAATAATTGAGATGGTTTATATGTCTTCCTATCCTACAGTCCATTGGTCAAAATGAAGAAATCAATGGACACTTTGATTTGATGAAATAAAAAGGTAAAATTAATTTTGCTGAAAATGTGGTTAATATAAATAATTTGCAAACAAACATTTTCAGAATTATTCTTTATTAACAAATTTGGTGCTTAAGTTGTTAAATTATTTAATGACAGAGTAGAATTATAACTCCTTAAAACAGTCTTTTAATTAAAGTGTCCCCTTCTTCCTTAATGTAATTAATTGATATAATGATAGTAAAAAAGAAACAATCTGCACAGATGGGCTCCACAAAATCTTCTAACAACAACAACAAAAAAAGGCACCACATTGCAATTATCCCTATACTTTGGTAGATGAGTAACCTTCTATTACCTTTAATTCCTTCACTAAGAGTACAGTACTGTTATTTTTAACCTTTTTCTACTTTCACTTATTTCAGTAGTAGCTGAAATCAAGGTTTGTCTTTATCTTACAGGGACAGAGGGCTGAGCTGCTCTTTTAAGAGACTGTCATCAATTTAACTTTTAAGGAGAATCCAGGAGTAGCCATTTATGCACACTGCAGCCGGCACTCTCTTCTAGAGATTAATCACACCACCTCTATGGCAGGCCTCTTCTACCCTACCCACAGGAAGGGATTCCCAGGTTTCCTCCCATACCTAGGTATTCGTTTCGGCAGCTATACAAACTAGTGATTTGCCATCTGACTTAATCATCAGGCCTATTTATCACTTCAGTCAGTCTTTGTGCAAGCTCAGACTCAACCCAAAATGCATTGTATTATAAGCTACACAAAAATTATTCACCTACATTCCTTGTTTGATCATCATCTTTTTTTTTCAGTTGAGAAAAGATAATAATTTATTGAGAAGTCAAACTATGGCATTTCAAAGAGTTAATTTTATTAGAATGTATGTGGGCTACAGAAATGTTTTAAGGCTAACTAAATAGTGCATATGTACCAGCTATGGATTTTGTAATGTATGGTAATGCTGTAAAAATAGAGAAGAGAGCTAACTATAATGAGAAAATTTAAAATGGTTTGACACGAGTAGTAGATTGGCACTGAAACAAAATCCAATCTCCAAATTTTTATCAGCCATTCTCTCCTTCTGGAGGTGGGTGGTGATGTGGATTTGTTCAGTACAGAGAACACTGAAAACAGAGATAATTGGGGCTTAGAGAAATAAGAGAGAAGAGAAAGGGAAATGAAAGGAAATCTTCAAAGAGTTGTTCACCTTCTCAGAGGAGGAAAAGAAAGCTATGCAAAATAGAATTGGAGGGCTAGTCTCCTTGTGACATACTCAAGTCTGAATGCTAATTTTTACAGAGATATTGCCTTCTTTCTTTGAAATCTTCTTTATTTTAAAATTATGATACAACCTAATAAATCGAAGACCCAGAACATGTTAAAACATTTTAGCTTGATACATTATAAATCAAGTGGCAAATGAGTTTTAATTTGCATGTCAGGGTCAATTGATTATTTGTAGCTAAATGAAACCCTGTGCCAAGAATGTTTCTGAGTCCAGTTCTGTGTCTAGGGCCATGTTTCAATATGGGATCTGACCCCAGGTGGTGGGATAGGCACGGTGGTTTTATATAATGGCTATCCCCATATTAAAATCTCTTGCTTATTTTTTAATGATATTAAATCACATCCATTATATTGTTTTATTAATGGCAACGCCCTTCCACGCTTTGTAGCAAAAATCATAATAGTAATACAGTATAGACGATACATTCTAGACACTATGTTCTCTTTGAAGCCAGGACACACATGATAACTTTGAACCATGATACATTCAAATAAATAGAATCCCAACAGGAATTCAGACTTTTACAATTCCATGAAAACATTTTAAAAGTGTACAAATCTACAGTCAGTTGCAACTAAAATCTTGTACTTTTTTCTCTTCTCAAACACACCCAAATCCTGAAACCACACTTTGACACTTAATACATGTACGTGTGTATGTGTGTACACTCTTAGAAACATACACACACATACTTCCTTTGCTTCTGTTTTCCTGGAAGTTTAATTTATCTCTGCCCTAACTTCCTTCCACAGGAGAATTCGGCCATTACGTGTTGTTGTTGTTGTTGTTGTTGTTTTTCCTACTCCACTCCCATTTGTAAACTTTCATACCAGAAATGCTCACAACCCTGATCTAGCAAAGCAGAAGCCCCCCAGGAAAGCCTAAGTGGGAGAGTCACTAAGTAGACTCCCTTTTGTAGGTAAGTCATGGAGAGAGGCTGAAACCCATGGGATGATCTTACATGTGGCATAGCAATGTCAAATTTTGGAATCAGGTAAGTGCCATGGCAGCCTGTGGCAGGTAGATTCAGGCTGAATCCCAGTTCATTAACTCTCTCCTGAACAAATATAGACAAAGGTATTTTAATGTTTTAAACTTTAGTTTTCTCCCTTATAAGCATTTGATCATAATAATTATTACCATATAGGAAAAACCAAATGAGCTAATGCACACAAATCACTTAGTACTGTGCTTGGCACACGTTAACCCTTTCCATTGGTTCTGTTAACTGCTTTTCCCTTGGATCCCAGGGTGTGCTGGTATATACGTGCCTCAACGGGCCCTATTTGATCTCCAGATCTTGCCTGGAGTCCTGTAAGGGGTATCTTTATCAAAATGTTTTCATTAAAACCATCTAAGTGAATTTTACTTTCTGCTAGGACTCTAACTAATACACTGTCATATCTCTTACCAGTACACTTTCTTGAACTCTAGACTCTTAAATTTACTTTTCTATTTAACATCTGTGTAATAAGGAATTAATTTTACTTAAAGAGAGATCTGGCCTTTGCCATTAGCTCCTGGGAGATACTCTCTAAGCCCTTGGCATGTCCTATCTGACAAGAGTGCTTTTGCTTACTTGGGCACCTTGGGCTAACAATGTGATTAGACTAAAAATGTGATTCATTGTAGGGGCTTTGAGCTATGTGGCATCAGCTCAAGTTCTGGAGGGGCTGGAGACTACAGGTCAGCCAAGTGGGTGACCAGTCATGTCTCCATGATCAAACCCTAATAAACACTTTGGACACTCAAGCTCTAGTGAGCTTCCCTGGTTGGCAATACTACATGCACATTGTTACAGGTCATTGCCTGGAAAAGTGAGTACTATCCACAAGTCCATTGGGAAAGAACAGATGAAAGGTCTGGGCACGGACCTCTCCTGGACTCTGCCCTATGCACTCCATTCATTGGCCAATTTTAACCTATATTGTTTTGCTGTTATAAATTGTATTCATGAGTATAACAGCTTTCAGTCCACTCTGTGACTCATTCTAGCAAATTATCAAACTTGAGAGTGATCTTTGGGACCCCTGAAATTGCAGCTGGTGTCAGAAGTGAAGGTGGCCTTGGAGGCCCTTGAACTTTTCAGTTGGTGTTAAAGTGAGGGTGGTCTTCAGGGTGCCTAAATAATGCTACATCTCTATTTTGATGGTTAGTAGATACTACAAACAGTATTCCCAAACTAGTTCTCCATCTCTGTACCCTCCAAAGCTGCTCCTCCCATAGTCATCTCTAAGTAGTATAATAGCAATTCACCTTTCCAGTTACTCGAGTAAAAAACATAGGTGTCACCTTTGATGGCATTCTTTCTGGCACAACCCATATCCAACATTTTAGAAAATCCTATCAGATCTACCTTCAAAAATACCTAGAAAATGACCAACTCTTGCCTCTTCTAACATACTGGACTAAGCTACCACAATCTCTCAAATGGATTCTAACAAAAGCCTCCTAACTAGTATTGTTCCTATATATTTGTATATCCAACAGCAATTCATAACCTTTAAGGTTTATTTTTAAAATATGGTGAATTTAGTGACAGAAAGGTGGGAATAAAGAAGGCAGAAACTTGCCAAGGAGGTTTGGTGCAGTACTAAATACATGAAATCAGCTAGGTGAAACCATATTCAGTGTCTATCGGAATATAAAATTTTAGATTTGACTCAATACATAATGAACTCCAAAGTAGAGATACACTATGAAAGTGGCCGTGCGTCCCTTGGCCAAGTGGAGGGAGTTACTGTGACTCCAAACAACCAGTCTTTTAATAGAAAATTGTACAGAAAACAGCATGGAGAACAGAATGCAGTCCTACTAGGTGGTGTCTTAGATATAACCAGAAGTCTCAGGTTCTGGATAGGGGAGGAAGTAGGGTTAAGGAAAATGAAGTGAACAGAGAGTACCAGAACTCCCATCACATGCTTGAGGCTGGGTCCAATATGCAAGACTAGCCCTATACCAATACCAAAGAGCACCTACCTGGTCACAGCCAGGGCTAAACTGAGGTGTTATATGAAGTGTATTTGTGATTCCAGCAGGAAAATGTTAAGGAAGGCAAGAGCTAAGATATTTAGCTGTGTCCCCACGCAAATCTCATCCAAAATTGTAGCTTTCACGATCACCACATGTCATGGGAGGGGCCCAGTGGGAAGTAATTGAATCATGGGGGTGGGTTTTTCTATACTGTTCTCATGTTGGTGAGTAAGTCTCACAAGAACTGTTTTTTGTTTTTAATAAAACGCTGTTCCTTTGCACATGCTCTCTTGCCTGCCATCATGTAAGATGTGCCTTTGCTCCTCCTTAACCTTCTACCATGATTGTGAGGCCTCCCCAGTCATCTGTGAGTCCATTAAACCTCTTTCTCTTTATAAACGGCCCAGTCTCGGGCATCTTTATTAGCAGCATGGGAAAAGACTAATACAGGCCGACAGCCTGATTATTACTTATAAAGTCAATATGCTGTTCCTGTTTCTGCTTTCACTGATATGAAAAAAAGCAATTATGCCATTATCAAAAAGTAAACAGTGCTTTTGGCCATGCCAAGGCTAAAACCCTTTGACTTCTAAAACTTTAAGGTCTAAGCTCAGTATATGCTAAGGTCAATTTTCTGTTCAGAATATTTCAGTTTGTGAGAAGCCAGTAAAATTAATGTTGCATTTTAATTCTATCTCTTTGCTTATTGCTATTAAAATGTGCTTGCATCTCAATCATGAGAGAAATAAGCACATAAGTGACTCATTTAAGAGCTGTGCTTACTACAGCACCAGTCATAGACAGTGGCTTAGTTCTTTGTTGACCAAAGCCTAGACCCATCCTATTATCTATTTCTTTTTTGTCCTGTTTGTACAGCTGCTACATGTGGGCTTATATTTGGTATAATGAGATGGGGCAGGTAAAAAGTTGGACAGTTTAGTGAAAAAGCAGTTGTATTTGTCAGGACTCTCTTGGTAATATGTGCAGGCCCAATTCACACTACATTGAGCAAAGAGGTAACTCATTGTCTCCCATAATTGAGAATAAACTCCAGGCATGGTTGAAACAAGGAATTCTTTGTTTCTCTGTTCTCTTTTCCTCTGTTACCTTAGTTACTCCTTCCCTTTTTCCCATTTGATAGCACAGATGACAATCAGAATTTCACACTCATAAAAAATATATTTTCCTCAAAAGTTCTGTTAGTATCCTAGGAAGGCCTCTGTCCCAGATTGGCATGATTTGGTGGGAGTAGAGAGCTGCAGTTAGGTTAGATGCCTACCAAATGGCATCAGTGGGTGACTGAAGAAGAAAATCAGCCTCCCCTGAACTACGTGGACGAGAAGACTCCCTCGAAGGGATTCTGGGCACACAGACACTTACACAAACACAACCCAGAAATGCATCGCAACAATGTTTAGAAACCCTTTAAACAGGATTATTGTAACTTTGGTCTGTGTCCAGAATTTGGTAATATTTTGATTCAATGGTTGTTTATAGTCGGTCACTCTTATTTTACATCAAACTGGCATCTTTTTAAGAGCAGAAGACATAGAGGCAGTTGCTTCATAATTAGACGAAGACAACAAGCATAATCCAGGAATATCCTGGGCAAACTGGGAGTTCTGTATATTTCTTCTCCTACCTCACTATACTTCATCATACATACTTCCATCATCTGCTATCCTGGAGGTGTGACTGACTCACCCTCAGTGGGACCAATACACCTCATTGTTCAATTCTGATGGCACCTTTGCCACTTTGCAGGCATCTTTGTCTCCTGACAACCTGTTCAGATATACACCTGTCTTTCTATTGCTCTCACTGCCCTCTCAGCTTGTGATAACTCAACTTCAGCTCTCCAGACAGTGGCTGATTAGGTAGCCTGCTGTTCTTTAATCCCCACTTGTGCTCAAGTCAATGTGGTTATGAACAGCAAATGATCCTTCACAGCTCTTATTCTGGCTCTGTCCCAGGATGCTGCTGTTATTGGTTTTATACTGGCACTTAATACATCAAATATGATTTAAAGTTGACATTGATGAAACAGCTTATGATGTTTTATGTTGCTGGGCTCATGACTAACAATTATCAGAACTTCTATGTCCTGGTGGGAATGCCAAGTAGAATGTAACTCTTTAGAATCTCAAGTTTTATTTTATCTTTTTGTCCCAGAAATAATATCATCAACCCCAAAGTCTTGAGTCATTGTGCTTATTGAACATACATCTTATCTTATGAATGATTAAAAGATGTAAATATATCAGGAATACATGACAGAACATATTATGTATTTTGAATTGAGAATATAGAAGTGAAATTAAAAAATATAAGCAGTATATGTTCACCACCTGTGAGATTATAGGGTGGTGGTGGTGGTGAGACAGATACGCAAATCTTTTTTCTTCAATGACTTATGTACAATAATGTGAGAATCTCCAAAGCATGACAGAAGTGTTCAGAATGTGTAACTATTTAGCAAGGGGACAAAGATGGGTGATTATTGTAGAAACAGCAAATAGTATATACAAAGCACCATGGTATGAGAATATAAAAAGTTAAAATGTCTTGTGTGGTGTGTGGTGGAGAGATGGGGAATCAAGCAGAAGCTGTGACATAGTGGAAGGTGAGGCTGACCAGTAGTTGATAAAAAACACTTATGAAGGGTATCATGTTAGATTGTACTTTCCAAGAGAAGTTTCATAGTTGCAATCAGTTAAAACATAATTCAGGATTAAGCTAAAAAGTAATTTTGGCTTAAGCAGAAAAATCTAGGCAGTTTCTTGAAACACAAATGTGGGAATTCAGTAAGTCATTAGAATCAGAAACAAGGAGAAGCGAGCCTATGAAGATGCCACCTTCTTTCACTTCTGTTCTTAGTGTTTCTATTTCATTATTTTCTTTCTAACTAGAACAGCCTTGTCTGCTTCACAGTTCACACAGAAGAATGGCCATCATTCAACTACTGAATCCAGCAGCTGGAAGAGACTAATCTTTCTTCATCACATTTCCAAATTTCTAGAAGAAAGAATATAATTGGCCCAGCTGTTTTAACTCTTGGTATAATCAACCGTAGCCAGGGGCATAGATTTACTTTAATGTGTGAACATTACTACCTGGGCCCTACCTCTGAGGGTGAGGAAGCTGGAGTATTCTGTGAGTTAGGTAAATACTTCCCCTGCCCACTGTGGAGTCATTGAAGAAATTAAGAATGATATAGACAAATTTTCTTGTTACAAGATCACTTTGGTGATTGGGAAGATGGCTGAATCGGAATAGCTCTGGTCTGCAGCTCACAGCGACATCAATGCAGAAGGCACTGCATTTCCAACTGAGGTAGCCAGCTCACCTCACTGGGACTAGTTAGACAGTGGGTGCAGACCACGGAGGGCAAGCCAAATCATGGTCGGACATCGCCTTACCCGGGAAGTGCAAGGGGTTGGGGAACTCCCTCCCCTAGCCAAGGGAAGCCGTGAGAGACTGTGCTGTGAGGAACAGTGCATTCCAGCCAAGATACTATGCTTTTCCCATGGTCTTCACAACCACCAGACCAGGAGATTCCTCGGGTGCCTACACCTCCAGGGCCCTGGGTTTCAAGCACAAAACCGGAGAGCCATTTGAGCAGACTTCGAGCCAGCTGCAGGAGTGTTTTTTCATACCACAGTGACACCTACAATGCCAGCGAGACAGAACCATTCACTCCCCCGGAAAGGGGGCTGAAGTCAGGGAGCCAAGTGGTCAAGCTCAGTGTATCTCACCCGCACCGAGTCCAGCAAACTAAGATCCACTTGCTTGAAATTCTTGCTGCCGGCACAGCAGTCTGAGGTCAACCTGGGCTGCTCGAGCTTGGGGGCAGGAGGAGCGTCTGCTATTACTGGGGCTTGAGTAGGCGGTTTTCCCCTCACAGTTTAAACAAAGCCGCTGGGAAATTCGAAAATAGGTGGAGCCCACTGCAGCTCGGTAGAGCCACTGTAGCCAGACTGTCTCTCTAGATTCCTCCTCTCTGGGCAGGTCATCTCTGAAAGAAAGGCAGCAGGCCCAGTCAGGGGCTTATAGATAAAACTCCCATCTCCCTGGACAGAGCACCTGAGGGAAGGGACGGCTGTGGGCACAGATTCAGCAGACTGAAACATTCCTGCCTGCTGGCTCTGAAGAGAGCAGTGGATCTCCCAGCACAGCACCTGAGCTCTGCTAAGGGACAGACTGCCTCCTCAAGTGGGTCCCTGACCCTCGTGCCTCCTGACTGGGAGACACCTCCCAGCAGGGGTCAACAGACACCTCCAGCTCCAACTGGCATCTGGCAGCTGCCCCTCTGGGATGAAGCTTCCAGAGGAAAGAACAGACAGCAATCTTTACTGTTCTGCAGCCTCCGCTGGTGATACCCAGGCAAAAAGGGTCTGGACTGGACCTCCAGCAAACTCCAGCAGACCTGTAGCAGAGAGGCCTGACTGTTAGAAGGAAAACTAACAAACAGAAAGGAATGGCATCAACATTGACAAAAAAGGAGGTCCACACAGAAACTCCATCAGAAGGTCACCAACATCAAACACCAAAGGTAGACAAATCCACTAAGATGAGGAAAAACCAGCACAAAAATACTGAAAATTCCAAATACCAGGATGCCTCTTCTCTTCCAAAGGATCACAAGTCCTCGCCAGCAAGGGAATACAACTGGACAGAGAATGAGTTTGACGAATTGACAGAAGTAGGCTTTAGAAGGTGGGTAATAACAGACTCCTTTGATCTAAAGGCGCATGTTCTCACCCAATGCAAAGAAGCTAAGAACCTTGAAAAAAGGTTACAGAAATTGCTAATTAGAATAACCAGTTTAGAAAAGAATATAACTGACCTGATGGAGCTGAAAAACACAGCAATAGAACTTCACAAAGCATACACAAGTGTCAATAGCTGAATCAATCAAGAGGAAGAAAGGATATGAGAGATTGAAGATCAACTTAATAAAATGAAGCGTGAAGACAAGATTAGAGAAAAAAGAATCAAATGAATGAACAGAGCCTCCAAGAAATATGGAACAATGTGAAAAGACCAAACCTACGTTTGATTAGTGTACCTGAAAGTGATGGGGAGAATGGAACCAAATTGGAAGACACTGTTCAGGATACTATCGAGGAGAACTTCCACAATCTAGCAAGACAGGCCAACATTCAAATTCAGGAAATACAGAGAACATCACAAAGATACTCTTCGAGAAGAGCAACCCCAAAGACACATAAC
>NW_012107475.1:1864811-1905710 GCF_000951045.1 Mandrillus leucophaeus | reverse complement strand
AGTCATAAAAAAGGATAAGTTCACATTCTTTGCAGGGACATGGATGAAGCTGGAAACCATCATTCTCAGCAAACAAACACAAGAACAGAATACCAAACACCGCATGGTCTCAGCCATAAGTGAGAGCTAAACAATGAGAACACATGAACATGGAGAGGGAACATCACCCTGTTGTGGGTGGGGGACTAGGGGAGGGATAGCA
The DNA here is from genome assembly GCF_000951045.1 of Mandrillus leucophaeus. Taxonomy (NCBI): domain Eukaryota; kingdom Metazoa; phylum Chordata; class Mammalia; order Primates; family Cercopithecidae; genus Mandrillus; species Mandrillus leucophaeus. The sequence goes on along the minus strand of NW_012107475.1, from coordinate 1,905,508 downwards.
TTAGGAGAAGTACCTAATGTAAACAATGGGTTGATGGATGCAGCAAACCAACATGGCTTGTGTATACCTATTTAACAAACCTACACATTCTGCACATGTATCCCAGAACTTAGAGTATAATAAAATAAATAAATTAATAAATTTTAAAAAAGAGATCACTTTGGTTGCATATCTAAGGATGGGTTGGTAAATTAGGATATACTGAAATAGTCCAAGTTACTAATAGAAAGGAGGTAATCTTGCATTTTGGTCTCTATCAGCACAAGTGAGAGAATAGTAGGGAGAATTCTGTCTGTACTCCCCCTCATCCTAGATTTGACTGATGCCCTACCATGTATCTATATGCATTCTCTATTATTTATTTCCCTGGAAATAAAATTTCCTTTAAAAAAAAACATTTACACCCTTAACTGGGGCAACCTGTGTTGAATTTTTGAATCTTGACATTAGCTCCAAAGACCTTTGGGTTGCTATCAAACATATGCCACATTGCGAACATAATAGACTCGCAATAATCAAGATCCTAAGACTGGCATATAACAGTAGAAATCCAATCCATTAATTTATAATAAAAATACAAAACCTCTTCCAGGCATGCCAATACTCAAATTGGCCATTGCTTTCTTGAGTTATACAAGAAACCATATCATAATCTGAAGGTTGCTTAATGTTAATTTGAAATCAGGGCAAAGGGAATTGTCTCAGTGTATCAGTCTGCTCTCACACTGCTATAAAGATACTACCCAAGACTGTGTAATTTATAAAGGAAAGGAACTTTAATTGACTTGAAGTTCCCCATGACTGGGGAGGCCTCAGGAAACTTACAATCAGGTTGGAAGGCAAAGAGGCATGTCTTACATGGTGGCAGGAGAGAGAAGTGTGAGGAGCAAAGGGGGAAGAGCCCCTTGTGAAAACATCAGCTCTTTTGAGAACTCACTCACTATCATAAGAACACCATGAGGCAAACTGCCCCTTCCACCAGGTCTTTGCCCAGACACGTGAGAATTAAGGAGATTATAATTCAAGATGAGATTTGGGTGGGGACACAAAGCCTATCAATATCACTCAATAAATGTAATAATCATAGATAACATTTATTGATAGTGTGTATTTTATCCACATGAACTCTACGAAGAAGCAATATTTTCAGCCCCACCTGTAGACGATGTGAAAACACTCATGTGTGGGATGTTATTTTGAAAGGCCCATGGCTATTAAATGGCAAAGCCAGATTTAAACCCTGGAAGTCTTTCTCCAAATACGGTACTCAGTCTTGCATCCAGAGTACAATATAACTGGTCTTATTGGTAGAAAATGCTAAGGATCTATTTTCCATTAACATTTTTTGGAGAAGTGTTGTGTTTGGTTTCCTCTGCAAGCCTCTGCTTTTAAGTAACTTAAATGTCCGACTTAAGTCCTCTTTCTGATGGACATTTTCTTTCTTCTTTCTTTGGTTATATTGATACCTTCGGTAAAGATGTAATACAGTCTTGCTTAACTGGGAAGCTTTCTGTGTTTTTTAGGTAGCTTTGAAACTTTTCATAGATATTCATTATGTGTCAATTTCACAGTTTAACTATCAAAGGGTAGTTTAAGTTCCAAATGTTTCCAAAATACTTTACTCTTGCCCTTAACAATGACAATGGCTACTAAATTTGTGCTAAAGGTTGAGTTTTATCTACCTATTTAGTTGGAAAGTATAAATATCCTATTTGCTGAAATGAAAAGTCTAGTCTTGTATTTAACTATAAATCCTTTTTTATTTTTAAACACCTATACCAAAATATTTTTAGAACTTCTAAATATTTTCTTCACTGCTATTGTCTTGAATATCTTTCTCTTATGCCTTTCCTATTGTCATTTATCATTTTTCTTTTCTTTTTTTTTAGATGGAGTCTCTCTCTTGTTACTCAGGCTGGAGTACAATGGTGCAATCTCAGCTCACTGCAACCTCCGCCTCCCAGGTTCAAGTGATTCTTCTGCCTCAGCCTCCCAAGTAGCTGGGATTATGAGCACGTGCTACCATGCCCGGCTAATTTTTGTATTTTTAGTAGAGATGGGGTTTCCCCATGTTGGCCAAGCTGGTCTCAAACTCCTGACCTCAAGTGATAAATTGCTGGGATTACAGGCATGAGCCACCATGCCTGACCTATCATTTATCATTTCTATCACTTTTAAAATCTTTACCACTTTCCCATGAATCAACTAACTTAATTTTTAGTCCTAATAAGATGAGAGAAGGGTCCATCTCATACTAAGTTCTTCCCAAACAATAAGCTGCTGCATTGCATAGCCTCTGTCATAATTGATATTAAGCAGTGGTCCTTCTATTTCTGTAGGGAACTCGTGAAAACTGGGGCTAGTTAACACCCCTTCCCATGCACATTTAGACAGTTATACATTGTTCCTTATTCCTATTCCCTATCAACATTATGTTATCTTGTCATGTTCACTGGTTGGTACCCTAAGTACATGTCTATGGTCCATTGTGTTCTATTCTGCATTTTAAAAAGAAAATAAAATATACCATTCATTATTTATTTTTGCTTTAATGCAACTCAGGATTTTTGAGAACGGTATTTGATAATATTTATGACGACTTACTACAAGGAAGTGTTTTTTTCTCTTCGTATAGGAAAATGAGGCACAGAGACTTAAGCAAATTGAAAATTACTTTAATAAGTGGCAGATGTGGATTTTACTCTTTGGTACAGCTGTATTTTTCTTGTGAGCAATTGTTCTTAAGAATAGGTGATAAGATTAATTGAATTAGGTTGGGCTGTCCTGTTTCTTTTTGCCAAATCTGTCAAAATATCTAGGTAGTGATCTGCCTTAAGAAGAATTTAGCCATTTACAACATGATAGGTGGAATACATTTTCTACAAAAAATTCTTACTCCACCAGAAATTCATGTAAGGTTTCTGGGCATCATGCAAATTCTGCAATCCATGTGCTCAAACCTAAAATACTCTTATCACATTTATTCTGTAAAAATGTGATTTAATCTTCCTAGACAGTTGGGAGAAACCTATGAACTTGAGTTTTAGGGATAGGAATGAGTATTAAATGAGTACCTTAAAATCAGAGAAATGTGGAAAATTGTTAACTTTTTATTAGTCATTTGGGAAGAAGAACTAGAGGATCACTGAGTTGTCATACAAAGTTCCGTAGTTAAAGTTTTATAGTATTCAAAGACCAAAGTTAGTTGTACCAGGACTCTCAGTCCCCATACGTATGTCATCTGCATTTCCAACTTCCTGATAAAATTTATAATTTCAGTAAAAGACACTAAGTTGTTAACACAAGGAAGAGCTGAGAGTAGTGCATGCAAGACAAAGAGTGGGAATTGGGAAAGATTTCAGAGCAGAGGTGTATAGGAGAGTGGGTTGGGCATGCAAAATGATTCAGCAGGTAGATATTTGGCATAGAGGTTAAAGTGGAACAATAACCTAGGTCTCAGCTGTGAGATGTACCTGATATCTTGGCGGGGGTGGTGGGACAGGGATGAAGTGTAAGTTGGAAGTAGCCTAGTTGAGATAGAAAACCAATGCAATAGTACAGTAATACCTCTTCCCAAATGGGATCCTAAATACAGTATTAAAATTTGCCTTATTACAGGCTGGTGTTGGTATTGAACATGTTACAGAGTGGGGAGAGGAGTAGGGAGAGAAGAGTCAAATAGCAGCAGATGCTGTGCAATCTCAGTCTCCTAGCCATCCAGACTCTAGGGAACGTAGGGCAACTACTTAACCTTGGGAAAGGCTCTACTGGCTGGAAATACAGAAGCAGATATCAGAAGAATTAATCTGAAGGATAGGACTCCAGTCAAATTTGTTGTGATTCAGAACCAATCAGTTTCTAGTTCTAATAGAGGACTGGGGGGAAAAAAGTGAAATAAAATAGAAACAAACATCAGGATCCCAGTTGTATCTTTGTATAGTTGTGAGTACCAGGGGGTCACTACTGTACACAATGACCTTGATTTTAGAGCAGCAGATGAACTCTAAGCCCCACTCAGATGGGGTCAGGGCTTATGTTAAGTTACCTGGTACTCACAACTTTTGACATTAGATGTTTATTCAGTTTTCAACAAATATTTATTAGGCAGCTACTATGAAGTAAACACTATCCTAGGTAGAAAGAATACCAGGATGATAGAGACCACACAGTTTAAACAAGGAGATAGAAAAGAAACCACCAGTTGTGGTGCAGTATGAAAAGTATCACCATAAGATAAGTGCAGAAGCTGGTATAATTTTCCATTAGAAAGATGTTTGAGGTGCTAGGTGCAGTGGCTCATACCTGTAATGCTAGCACTTTGAAAGGCCAAGGCAGGCGGTTCACCTGAGATCAGGTGATTGAGACCAGCCTGGCCAACATGGTGAAATGCCGTCTCTAATAAAAATACAAACATTCAGCCAGGAATGGTGATTGGCACCTGTAATCCCAACTATTCAGGAGGCTGAGGCAGGAGAATTGCTTGAACCTGGGAAGCAGAGGTTTCAGTGAGCTGAGTTAGTGCCACTGCACTCCAGCCTGGGCAACAAGTGAGGAAAGAAAAAAAGAAAGATGTTTTAGGCAAAAATTTAAAGGACTCCGAATTAAATCAGCAAAGAGGAGGGCTTGACCTTGAAGGAGTAGAAAAATACTCAGGCAGAGGGAACTTAATGCACAAAGACCTTAGTAATGAGACAGCATGATGAGTTTGGGGAACTGCAAATAGTCCACTTTGCCTGGCATTGATCAAAGGAGGAAACACGGTAGTGAGAGATCAGGTGGTGGGGATGGGGAGTAAGCAGAGGCTGTGCCATTATATAGGCATAGGATGACCGCTCCGAAGGTCAAGACCAGGTAGCTAAGTAAGTTAGGAGTCTAGAGTGTGTGTTGCCAGGGAAGACTTTGTAGAATGAGACAGGTATGATGTTCTGAGGGGATAATTTGATACAAAATAAGTGAGAGCTGCCTGGGGCAAGCAATGATAACACAAGTCTGTCAGAGAGAATCCACTCTGTAACCCCCATGTCTTGTCCTTCCAGGGGCAGGCTCTACTTTCACTCTTTAAAACTGTTTATAACCTTGAGGCAACTTTCAGCACATCTTGACATTTTCCATTAGCAAAACTACAAGTGTAGATTTTGGTGAAAAGTTAGAGAGACAGAGGAGAAGGTTTATATCACAAGTCACAATGCACTCCCCAAATCCCCACATCTGTCTTCTTGGTTATGTGATATGTAGTCTTCTTCCCTTCACGCCTTGTCCAATTCTCTTCCTCTTTCTCATGGTAAACATAAATGCATCTTAACTCCTCAAGCTTAAGCACCAGCTGATAAAGAAGTCCTGGAGGCCTATCCACCAACTAGGCTTATGAAAGAAATCACAAATAGGGTCTCTCCTTTGAGGAAACTGCTTTGCTACCTGCTGTAAAAAATAACATTTCTTTTGTATTATTACAGTTGGTCACAATTCTCTCAATACTGCATTAGTAAGTCTTCTTTCTCTCCTGATTTATTCCCAGTAGAATATAAACATACTGTTATTTAATTTTTTTATTTTTTTATTTTTTATTATTATTATACTTTAAGTTCTAGGGTACATGTTCATAACGTGCAGGTTTGTTACATATGTATACCTGTGCCACGTTGCTGTGCTGCACCCATCAACTCGTCAGCACCCATCAACTCGTCATTTACATCAGGTATAACTCCCAATGCAATCCCTCCCCCCTCCCCCCTCCCTATGATAGGCCCCGGTGTGTGATGTTCCCCTTCCCGAGTCCAAGTGATCTCATTGTTCAGTTCCCACCTATGAGTGAGAACATGCGGTGTTTGGTTTTCTGTTCTTGTGATAGTTTGCTAAGAATGATGGTTTCCAGCTGCATCCATGTCCCTACAAAGGACACAAACTCATCCTTTTTTATGGCTGCATAGTATTCCATGGTGTATATGTGCCACACTGTTATTTAATTTTAATTAAGTTTTATCTTGACACTAATTCCCCAGCCATCTACCACTTCATTTCTCTGATTTTCTTTGTAGAAAATATTCTAAAAATTGTTGTCTATATATGTATATAATCAAATCCTTGCCCCGCCTTAATTAGTTCAGGCTGGTACAATGAAGTGCCATAGATTGGATGTCTTATACACAACAGATATTTATTTCCTACAGTTCTAGAGGCTGAAAGTTAGAAGTCAGGATGCCCGTATCATCAGGTTCTAGTGAGAACCTTCTTCTAAGTTGTAGAGGGCCACCTTTTTGTATCCTCACAAGATAGAAGGAGAGTGAGCTAGCTCTCTTGCCTCTTATGGTAAGGATACTAATTCCATTCATGAGGGCTCCACCTTCATGACCTAATTACTTCCCAAAGGCCCCATCTCTCAGTGCAATAACATTGGGATGAGAGTTTCAATATGAATTTGGGGGGAACACAAATATTTGGTCAATTGTACCTTGCATTCTCATTTAAGCTCACTCTAATCAAGTTTTTACCTCCATCACTCCACAGAAACTGTTCTTGTCAAGATTACCAGTGACCTCCAGATTGCTAAATTCCACAGCCAAGTTTCAGCCTTCATTTACTTGACATATCAGCAGTATTATTCCCTGCTTCTTTGCCATAATTTCTTCACTTAACTTTCAGGATACCCCACAATGTTAGTTTTCTTCTTATCTTAAAGATCATTTTCTGTCATCTCTGAGTCTTCTATGTTTATACTCACTTCTGTGATGATCTCATTCAATTTCATGTTTTTAAAACTACTCTCAAATGAATATTTTGTCCCAGTCCCTACTGGATCTTCAGACTCCTATATCCAACTGCCTACTCCATCAGATCTCCAGTGACATGTTAGCAGGCACCCAAAACTTGACATATCCAAACACAGCCTTCCCTGTCAGCTAATGGCAACTCCATTTTTTAAGTTCTCACTTTAATGTATATCCTTTGCCTGGAATGCTCTTCTATTTATCCACATGGCTTACTCTGTCATCCCCCATGACCACCCTATTTAAAATTGTAGGCCTCCCTTAAGTTTCAGATTCCTCTTGCATTGCTCTATTTTTTTCTGTTACACTTATCACCTTCTAACATACTCTATAATTTACATATTTATGACACTGATTTCTTATTCTCTGTCTCCCTCCACTAGAATATAAACTCCAGGGAGGCAGGGATTTTTGTCTGATTAGTTCTTGGCTGTATTACAAGTGATTAGCACATGTCTAACACATGGTAGCAGCTCAAATACATTTGTTGAATGAATGAATGAATGAATGAAATGGTCTTTAATCTTTAGAAGCTTGTAGTCCATTCAGAAAAATAAATTATATGTTACAAAAAGAATATCTGCCAGTACCAGACAAAATGTGCCAAGTGATAAGTGAGTAGAATAGACCCAAAACGCTAAGGCATTGTTTTTTCTAAGGATTCAGAAGACTGGGCTCAATTTGAATTATTCATTCTGGGGAAAATTGATCATAATCTAGGAAAGTGAAGATGAGAGTGAAACATTTTAGATGAGAGCAATTTAGGGCCTCAATGCTGTTTCGTTTCTGAATTTAAAAGAAAGCTATTTGTTGCCAAAAAAAAAAAAGAGAGAGAGGAAAAAAAAAGAAATACAAAAAGAGTTCATTCCAACTGGAGGTCTCTTTCCTTGTCTGCAGAAGTGCAAAACAATGCTCCACTAATGGGTCTCTTGGTTAATGCATATGCGATGGCTGTTACTATGTGCTAGGAGGTGGGGAATGGGTGGTGGGATGTACTGAAGGAAAGAAGAAATTGGTCTGTAAGCCCCACTTGGAATCAGATATGTTTCAAGTCAGTTAACTGCAAAATAAAGGGGAGAGGAAATTAAAATAATCCCTTAGAAACAAAAGAAAGAGGGAAAAGCTTTTAGCAAATGTGAAAAAATCATGCTGGCACTGATAATGGGCCACTTAGGAGTGATTATTTCTAATGGAGCAAAGAGGGAGGGCAGATAATGGGAGGTTCAGGCTGGAGTCTCCTCAAAGAGACCCTGGACTCACCAACCATCACTTTTGCTTGGGGCTTGACCTGACTTTCTGCTAATGCACCTCACCCCCTGCATCAGCTGTTTCTGGGCACAGCTGATTATGAGATGAAATAGTTTTTGGTACAGCTTCCCTTTGTGGACTGAGTATTCTTTGACAGGGGAATTTGGGGACTGAAACTGAAAAGGAGGTGGATAAAGTTAATCTTTGTTCTAAGATTCCCCTGTCTTATCCTTTCCCTCGCATTGGTGACCCCTCTGGTGCTTCAGAAACCAAGTGATCAGCATGCCTTTTTCCTCTCCTTCTAGCCAAACAGTGGAAAATAGCTTTCTGGTCATTTAGATGGATATCCTCACTAATTGGTTTCTGATATGTTTCCTTCCTTGGGATTATTAGTATTTTAAACCTTTGCTCATTAGCTATTGTCAGAAAAATCCTATTTGCTCTGGAAGGGAAGGGAGAATTTAAGTATCTAAGTTCATTCTAATAAAGAGATCTAACCTGCTTTCAGGCTGCTTTGGTCAAAGGAAACAGTAATTTGTCTGGACTCCCAGGAAGCCCTGTTTCGAAGATCTTGTCTAGGAGCACTGAATGAGCCTTAACTGTGTGTAACTTATTTCTAGGAGATCTGGATATGGCAAAAGGGATCATCTGGCTTTTACTGATCTCCTCTGCAGTCCTAATGTGTAGTTTCTGCTCAGACTTGGTACTAAATTCCACCCCCTTTCACCCTTCTGTACCTCTCCCTTCCTCAGCCCACAGCATCAGCTGTCAGTGATCCAGAATTATACTCTGGGCTTTCTCCTTTTACTCTTAGCTGGCACCCGGTCTAATTTCCCTGACTCTACCCTGAAGCACAGTAAACTCCTTGGCCTGTTTGCTATAATCTTAAATCTCCAAGATTATTATAAGGAGGGTATCCAGAGTTTAGAAAGGAGACTCAGTTCTACTAATTTGTGAGAATACAGTTAGGAAATTAAATGTGGCTTGTACTTGTATGTAGCCTGGGACTCCTAGAAGGGTGAAAGCTGATTATCAGCTAGTAAGCATCTCTATGATGTACTAGCTGTTGGTTGCTGTCTGCAAGATCAGTTGTTAAACATTTTTAATATTACTCCAACCCACTGTGATCCAGAGGCAAAGCAGTGGCATGACAAAAGCATGGACTTAAGATGGAGTCAATCATGGGTACCAAGTACTGTGTGATCTTGGGCATGCTGCATAACTTCTTTACTTCTTTATTGCTCTCTGTGAGCTTTCTGTGCTTCCTGAGGGGATTTGAGGTGATGCAAATAAAATATGTTATCACAGTTTCTGGAGCTAGTATTATGTCACTTGTTCGTCTTTTTGTTTTTATCCCAGGACCTAAACTACCTTCTTGAAAGGATGAGAGAAGAGAGCAGTTAGAAGGAAGCTTCCGGAGAGAATGATTCTGGTAAGTACTCAGAACATTTAGTGATATAGTTTGGCTGTGTCCTCACCCAAGTCTCGACTTGAATTGTAACAATCTCCACGTGTCAAGGGTGGAGACAGGTGAAGATAATTGAGTCATGGGGCAGTTTCCCCCATACTGTTCTTGTGGTAGTGAATAAGTCTCACAATAACTGATGGTTTTAAAAATTGGAATTCCCTTGTACAAGCTTTCTTGCCTGCCACCATGTAAGACGTGTCTTTCCTTTGTCTTCCACCATGTTTGTGAGGCCTCCCCAGTCAAGTGGAACTGTGAGTCCATTAAACCTCTTTCCTTTATAAATTACCCAGTCTCAGGTATGTCTTTATTAGCAGTGTGAGAAAAGAGCAATACATATAGTTTCTTCTCTAATTCTCTAACAATATAAATAATTTTAAAAATAAAATTGTATTTCAAATGGTAAATAAATAAAATCATGGGTTGATAAACAATCTTTATAGCTTTGAATTCAATCTTTAGTTTATCATGTAAATCTTTCTTTGCATTGAAGACAGTGTGCATGGTATCTTGGCTCATCACTTTAAAAAAAAACTAAAAAATATTTCAAAGGAAATTTTTATATTCATTTCCCTGAGAAACCATGATAACTTAGGAAAAATATTTCTACAGAGATGTAAGGTAATATGACCTAACAATTCATGGTTTCTGATGATGAAATTAATAGAATACAAAAGTAGATCTTGGAGAATCTGGATTAATAAACAGTTTATATGACTTTTGGTGTAATGCAGATCTCAAATGTGTCCTTTATTTTTGTATTCCTAGAAGGGCATTTAGTGGGTATTTAACAAATGGTTATGTGAATGAACATAATCATCGGTAGTCCAATTCCAATTGTACTGAGTCTATTTATAGTAGTTTCTAAAGTATAAACTTCTAAACCATATCTAAAGTTATAGCCTACCTTTATTGCAAGTCTGAAATATACTTATTTAACAAAAAACAATTATTAGAAATATACTCAAATGAAGCCAGTGATTCTGTCTTCAACATCATCCATCAGGGGTGATGTTGCCTCTAAGGGACATTTGGCAAAAAGTCTGGAGATATTTTTAATTGTCACAACTGGGGATGAGAACTACTACTAACATATACTGGGTAAAGGTTAGGGATGCTGGTAAATATTTTACAAAAAATACCCCCCATGACTTCAAGTAAACAACACCAAGGTTGATAAACTCTTGCCTAAGCCATGAATATTTGAGACTAGCACTTAGCACATCACAGTGATATGTAATGTTGCCTTCTGCTTCCTATACTGAATGATTGATGTACTAGTTCATCAGATGTGTATTCCAGTCATTTAGGTACATTTTCTAATATTGAACTTTATATTGCCTGCTCTTTTTAAAATATGGCAGAGGCTATTCATCTTTAGTTAAAAACAAATAAATAAAAAACACAAACGACTGAGTCGTATGAAGTACATTTTTATGACATTATGCATCCTTCTTGTAGTGACATTATGCTGGTTCAGATATAATCTGCATCCTTTCCAAAACTGGAGATACTACATACCATTTACTGATTTCTGCTTGTGCCTTATTTATATGGCTGTAATTTCTTATATCTCATCAAACAAAATATTGGCTTAAAGTGCACTTCTATAGCCTGGGAGAAGGTTTTGGATTGTCAAAAATGCATACAGTGCAAAAGTGGCAAAGATTACAGCCAACGATTGCTTCTATTTACTGTTTTCCACATGTCTTAACTTCTGTCTACCTGGAGTTAACTGTCTACAACAGAGTTCTGTCTTGAGGAGATGTGTAGATAGCTGTGGACCCTGGCCTCTTGTTTAGCATCAGCTGCAAAGTCTCTCCTCATCTACCATTACACATAGAAGCTTGTTTCTTTTTGTTTTACCTCTTTGTTTTTTACATTTTGTGTCTGTTATGAAGAGGTATAAAGTTCAGTGAAGAACCTGACTGTTAGATTCAACATTTTGGGTTTAAATCTTTATTCTGACACTTGTACTTTCCCTCAGAAAAGTTTCATAACATCTTTAAGACTCAGATTTTACATTTTTTTGTATAGGGACACTAAACAGAGTTGTCATGTAAACAGAAAAATGAGGAATGCATGCTACATGTTTAGACTGTTACTGGCATGCAGCGAGATTTCGATAGCTGTTGTCATCATGATGATTATTATTAATGTTTACCTCTCATGTTTTACATCTCTTTCTTGTCTCTCTTCTCTGTGCTCATAGTAATGGGATAATTTCCTCTCCAAATGTCTCTGTTCATCTCTCCTTTCCATCTATTCCTGTTTGAGGGATGAACATTTCAAGATGATGCTAGCAGAGACAGAAATGTGGCAGTTTTAATTTATCTATCAGGCAGGAGATTTAATGTATTCCACTGACAAAGAATCTCAAAAGTAATCCTCAATTGTCTGTGGTGATATCTTTTGCAAATTTTGAACTGTAGAGGGAGAATATTTACAGAAATATTGCTGTTGTATTATAAAGCAATTTGATATGTTATTCTTACTTTTTTGGCTTTTGTTTTCAATTTTATTCTAATTGAAGTAAACTAAAATATATGTACTTAAAGTGTAAAATTTGATTAGCTTTGACATCACGATATAATTACCTTAGTTAAGATAATACATATTTTCAGAACTAAGGGTTTTTCCTGCCCTTTGTAATTATGCTTACTTTTTACCTTATCTGAAGTCCAGGAAGTAAGAATTTACTAGATTTAGATAGACATAAGTAAATCTTCTCCTGGCTAAACTAGATGCAGCATTATAATTAGATCATCAAGAAGACACAAAAACTTTTTCTTTTAAAATCCAAGTGGGGGATGTAGTTGTGTCAGAATATGGGTTATTGGACTCATAACTGTATAGTATTTATCCATTAGTTCACTCCCCAAATGTGCATTAAGCATCTGTTACAAGCCATGTCCTGATCCAGGAGGTGAGGACACAGTTCTAAAGAATATAAATTCTCTGCCCTTGTGAAACGGCTTACTGAGGAGAGAAGCAATAAACTAAAAGTCTTGTGAGAAGAATGGGCAGTCACAGTTTGTACATCTTAATGTAATGCTAAAAGAAATGGCAAAAATATAAAATGTTGTCCAAAGCACTAGGTGGTGATAGAATTTATCACCAAAAATGTATAAATATCATATATGCATAAGGTTTCAAAAATAAAGCTAAATTTTTATTATTAACTGTAGCGTTAGTGAAGAGCAGAAAGGATACTAACCTTCAACATAAATGTGCCTTGATGCATCTTAAAATATTCTAATATCATTAAAATTCTTAGAAGGATAAGGACTAATCAAGAGCAATAAAGTTCAAGCTTTTTTACATAATACTGCAATAAAAACCGATCAATTTGTAAAATCAGGTCTATAAAAGAAAATTTTCAACTAATTGAACAAGTTCATTTATTTTTAAAGAACAAAAAGACAAACAGCATTCACTTGCTTAAGGGAGATGGAGAATTATTACATTATGCTCTAGTTTTGCTGAACAAAAATGGTTTATATTTTAAAGATATCAAGTATTTTAAAATTTCAATAAGCAAACTTTTAGAAAGACAAACAGCCTCTCCAATCTCCCATGTTTAACATACTATGTGCCACTTATATTATATAACTTGTCTCATATGAGATTCAGAACAACCTTGTTACATATCGTAGTTTCCCATTTCAGAGAAAAATTGATGATGGCCATTTATAACACAATAGCTACTGACAGGGAAGCTAATCTCCTGAGAAAGATAGCAACAGCATATACCTTTATCAGAGTAAACATCTGTCACAATTAAGTAAATAATTGACATGATGAATTAAGCTTCTATGTAACTGTAGTTTAAGACGTAAACATAAAAATAGTTACAATGGCTCGTTTGGGTAAGATTATGGTTGATTTTAGTTTTTTTCTTCTTATTCTCTGTTATCAAGACTTTCTATAGCCATTATTATGTCTTACTTGTTGTACAGTCAGGATAGGGTAAGTTATGTTTCCATGTCTCAGGGGCCAAACAACAGGCAAGTTTATGGCCTTTCCTATTGTTTGTCTAGCATAGATTGGTAGGGTGGCTTTGCACCTTGTAGTTACTCCAGTACCTCCATCTAGAGTCATGTTCTCATCATTACTATAGCATGGAGAAGAAAATGTGACAAACTGATCACTGACTTTTAAAACATTCACCAAGAAGTATTTCAGTACTTTTGCTCACATTTCACTGGCAAAAGAAAATCACATGGCTTTGCCTAACTTCAAAGAGGGTGAGAAAATGCAAATTCTGTTCTATGCCTGAGACCAGAGCCAGATATATTTGGTAAATAGCACCAAGAACTACAAAACCTTATAACCTTTTAATGTTCTAAATACATTATATGAATTAAAAATTCCATACTTAAAAATTGATTATATCACTTTTTCCTAAAAAGTTAATTGATTCTTGGTAAGCAGCATTGTGAAGCCTAAACCAAGACTATTCTTTGGAACCTACGTATGCCTGCAACCTGTCCAGTGATATTTAATAATTTCAAATTCCGGCCACAGCCTCTTCTACAAGCTTGCTGGTGACTAACCTACTTTAGTCTTACATGGTTATATGCTCTGATTTTCAGTCTTGCCAGTCTCTTCATGATCTCTTTTGATCCACTTGTCTTTATTCTTGGGCATCTCTAGATGATGTTTGGTGTATCAACCACAGTAGATGTTTCATCATGCTACCATACCATTTCACAGCTCTGTACATTTGCATTTTCTGTCTTACCTACTCTTAACATTATTTGCGACCCAATTTAAATGTCATCTCTGTTTACTTTCTCCAACCAGCTGGATCTCCTTGATTTCAACTTCCAGTTTGCCATAACACTTTTATATAACTCTCTTTTAGCATTTATCCTACTGTACTGTAATTTATTTGTAACACTAGTGTTTAAGTATTTGGAGAATCAAAACATCTTATTCACATTTGGTTCTTCTTTGGCCAAGAAAGTGCTTGATACTATATTACTTTATATAGTTGTACATGTCATCAGTATATAAAGTTTATAAAGAAAAAATAATTTTCAAACTAATAAGGAAGTGGTTTCAAATTAAAGAATGTGGTGGATCATAACTGAAGCAGCAAATGTGCTGCTATAGAAAGAATCTACATCAGTTGATTGGCTACTAAATAGACTTATAAATTGACAAACGTTGTTTTACTTACAAAGTATATTTTAATATAACTCAAATTTGCCTAGGTTTTAAAAATCTGAGTACATTACTCAAAATGATCTATAGATTTAATGTACTCTCTATAAAAATCCCAATTTTTTTTCAGAAACAGAAAAACTCATCTAAAAATTCATATAGAATCTCAAGAAATTCTGACTAGCCAAAACAATCTTGAAAAAGAACAAAGTTGGAGATCTCATCGTTTTTTATTTCAAACTTACTACAAAGCTAGCTAAAACAGTATGGTACTGGCACAAAGACAGACATATAAACCAATAGAATAAAACAGAGAGCTCAGAAATAAACTCTCACATATGTGGTAAAATAATTTTCATTTTCAACAAATAATTTTCAACAATAAACTCTAACTTGTGTGGTCAATAAATGACAAAAGAATAGTCTTTCAATAAACAGAGTTAGGGAAACTGTATATCCACATACAAAAGAATAAAGTTGGACTCTTACTCTTCAAGATAGAAAAAAAATTAATTCAAAAAAACATAAAAAAGCTAAACGTAGGATCTAAAACTATATAACCCTTAGAAAAAAACATTGGAGAAAATCTTCATGACATTGGATTCGACAATGATTCCTTAAATATGACAGCAAAAGCATAGGTTAAAAAAAGTAAAAATAAACTGGATTATGAATTTAAAAATTTGCATCAAAGGACACAACCAACAAAGTGAAAAGGCAACACATGGAATGGAAGAAGATATTTGCAAATAATATATCTGATAGTAGGTTAATATCCAGAATATAGAAAGAATTACTGAAACTCCACAACAAATGAATCGAACAGCTAAAATTAAAAAATCAGCATACAACTTAAACATTTCCCCAAAGAAAATGTTCAAATGATCAATAAGAATATAGAAATGCATTTAACATCATTAATCATGAGGGAAATGCAAACCAAAACCACAGTTAGATATCACTTTACACCCATCAACATGAATACCATCTATCTATCTATCTATCTGTCTGTCTGTCTATTTGTCTATCTATCTATCTATCTATCTATCTATCTATCTATCTATCTATCTATCTATCTATCTATCTATGTTAGTGAGGATATGGATAAATTAGAACTCTTGTGCACTGTTGGTAGGAATTATGTTATATCCATTATGGAAAACAGTATGATGGTTCTGCAGAAAGTTAAACATAGAACTAATATATGATCCAGCAATTCCACATCTGGGTATATAATGAAAAGAATTGAGAACAGGGCCTCAGAGAGATATTTGTTTGCCCGTGTTCATAGCAGCATTATTTATAATAGCTAAAAGGCGGAAGCAACCCAAGTATTTGATGAATGAATGGATAAAGAATATGTGACACTTATATACAATGGAATATTATTCAGCCTTAAAAAGGCAGAAAATTTTAACACGTTACAACATAGCAACATCAATGAACCTTGAAAATGCTATTTTAAATGAAATAAACCAGTACATAAAGACAAACCCTGTATAATTAGATTTATATGAGGTATCTAGAGTAGTTAATTTCATAGAAACACAAAGCAGAATGGTGGTTTCTGGAGACCATTGAAAGAGAAATGGAGAATGGTTGTTTAATGCATACAGAAGCTTAGTTTTGCAAGACGAAAATGTTCTGGAGATTGCTTGCACTACAATGAATTTTTTAACACTACTGAATTGTATATTTAAAAATGGTTAAGATGGCAAATTGTATGTGTATTTTACCACAATTACAAATTTTAAAAATCTGAATACAAGATTATGGTATTGTTACACATGTTCTAAGAAAACTACAAATGTTTAAGTGTCTCTACTCTGAGACAGAATTTTGTTTTATTTCACAAAATTCTTTAAAAGTTAATTTAAAAAGTAAAACTATTTATATATGTATATTAAATGAGTATTATAGTATTATAGAACTGTTTTACAAAGTCTTTGGTAACCAATTCTATTCTCCTAAATAGTGAAGCAGCTACAACAAAAAATTAAACTGTACCAAGAAAAATGCATATATAAATATGTAAACAATACCACAATAGATCACTCACTGTGCATATAAATTTTGTCCTGCATAATTTGGATTTACTCTACTCCACATAAAAGAAAAAAGTCATTTGAAAGAATTATTGTTTAATGGCAGAGAAAACCATTCTATTTATCTCTGGTTTTCCAGTAGGCTCTGTGAATGCTCTTTGATCTTTGCTGGAGGCTATAAGAACACGGAATCCTTTTTCAATAGTGTAAAAGCTCAGACCTGGACAATGTTTGGAAACCCTTTAGATTTGTCTTCTTAACATACAAATACAAATATCTTTGCTAGGTTATTTCCTAATATATAGTAGTTGTTTTCTTTAATAATAGGAAAAATTATGTTTAAAATTATATTTAAAATATTGATCTAGTCTCTTTGCTGAATTTCTAATGGCATCTGATGATATTTAAAAGAAAAAAAAAGCTCATCATTTGTAATTTTTGGTCTCTCAATATGCCAGCCAGACAGCTCTCTGACCTTCAGCCATATTTTTGGAAAAGGAATTATAGCTTGTCATTTTTCATTGTGTTATTAATAGGGTAATTAACAAGTGAGTGTTAAGATTTTAAGGGCTGACTTAATTTTCTTTCTTTAATGTCAACTCAATTATTTCAATTGGATAAAAAGTTCATTGTGAAAGTGGAATGGGGGATTTAAAAAAAAATACTTAAATGACAAGTCAGAATCATTACACATGTAATTAATTAGTACTTTTTGTACATTTTTTAGAAGTTAAAAAGTAAAACTATAAATTTATATGAAAAGGATATTATAAAACATTCTAGTATATCAGATTGTTTTAAATCTTAATGTATACTTCACAATTTATACTGTATTTACAGGGGAATGTTCTTCCTTCATATTAAAGCTAATTTAAAGCCATATTGAATACTCTTAAGGACAAGAATATTTAGCAGAATAATTGCTACTCAATGTTGAAGTTCAGACAAGTGTTTTTAAGAAGTGATTAATAATTTTGTCAGAGTTAAATTACTAAAAAATTATGCTTGTTTAAACATTTTAAATTTGTTTTACATACAAAATGAGGCCGTTGTTTATCATATGGATCAGTTCGACTGTCAATTTGTTTCAAAATATGAAAATTTGTATATTAGTCAAGATTGGCTAGATCAGTGGTTCTCAAGTGGGGTTGCTAAACTAACGGCATCATGATTGCCCAGAAACTTATTAGAAAAAGAAATTATTAGGCCACAACTATACCTATGAAATCAGAAACTGGGAGTCAGTCTAGCAGGCAGTGCTTTATCAAGCCTTCCTAACGTTTTTAATACACATTGAAATTCAACAACCACTTGACTAGGTTATACTATAGTAAAAATCATCCCCCCACCCAAATCACAGTGATTTAACAGAACAAGATTTCATGTGTCATAAAAGCCAGGTCTGCTGTAGGTCCAGATAATTCTCCAGGGTAGCAATCTTTGATATTTTGGCAGTATTTTAGAATGCTTTGAACTTGAGCACAATTGCTATGTTGGGGAAAGAATGAGTTGGAGAGGAAGAGCAAGGCAATTAAATGCGTCCACCTGGAAGTGAACAACACCGCTTATCACATTTCATCAGCTAAAGCAATCCACTTGGCCACACCAAGGATTTGGAAACTGCAACTCTTTGAGGTTTAGAAGTGAAGGTAACCAGAGATATTGGTAAATGTGAGGAATGTCTACTACAATTAGCTATGTTTCCAAATGCAATCACCTGAATATAACTCTAAAGTTACTGAATCATAGAGATTTGCCTAGGAATCTTTAGTTTTAACAGTAGCCCAGATATTTTATTCCCTGTTATGAATTACATTTTAAAACCAGTGCTTTGAGTTATAACTGTAATATATGTTACACAGTAAGTTTTGTTTTCTCAAAAGAAAGATTACTGGGCTTACAAAAATATAAGTATTTACGAATAGTAAAATAATTCCTTTGGGGATAAGAAGAGGTGCATGTTAGGCTTTGTATTTTCATTACGGTTTGTTAGAATTCTGTTTGTAACAAGATATTATTAGTATGCATTTAATGCATTCATGCAAAAGTTATTTCTTTGGTTCCTTTTTGAGTCACTGAAATATTATCCTAGTGGACACTGTTCCACCTCTAACTTGGAAGAATTCTGGATTGGACAATTAGCCTGTCTAGAATTTGAGGTTTAATTATTTTCTTGCATTCCGAAAAAGTTAGATTCTTAGATAATGTTATCTCTGAATACACCATATGTACCATATATTTAAAACAAGGTAAAACTTTATAGAAAGGCTGAGTAGCAAATATTAGGTCCCAGAAAACAAAACTATATATATGTATGTAGGTAGGTAGGTATGTGAGTATTTATTTACTGAAATGGAGTCTCGCTCTCTCGCCCAGACTGGTGTGCAGTGGCACAATCTAGACTCACTGAAACCTCTGCCTCCTGGGTTCAAGTGATTATCAAGCCTCAGCCTCCCGAGTGGCTGGGATTACAGGCATGCACCACCATGCCCGGCTAATTTTAGTATTTTTTAGTAGAGACAGGGTTTCACCATGTTGGCTGGGTCTCCAACTCCTGACATCAAGTGATCTGCCCTCCTCGGCCTCCCAAAGTGCTGGGATTACGGGCGTGAGCCAGAAATGCCCAGCCAGAAAACTGATTTTAAAAGACAGTTATGTTGACCTAGTGAATCACATGTATCAAACCTAGGTTTAAATTTAATCCAGATAGGATCTAGAATTTTTTAGAGGCATCTCTGATACAGAATCACTTATTTTTAATTAACTATTAAATAAATGACCATGTTAGAATTATTTCTCCTTTCTATCTGAAATCTTGTTGCAATTAAAAATCAATACTGTCAATTATTAGGGGCCAGTGTTATGGACTACAATCATTACTATGCAACTAATATACAAAAATGAACTTCTGGCCGGATGCGGTGGCTCACGCCTGTAACTTCAGCACTTTGGGAGGTCGAAGTGGGTGGATCACAAGGTCAGAAGATCGAGACCATCCTGGCCAGCATGGTGAAATCCCATCTCCACTAAAAATGCAAAAATTAGCCGGGCATGGTGGCACGCGCCTGTAGTCTCAGCCACTCAGGAGGCTGAGGCAGGAGAATAGCCTGAATCTGGAAGGTGGGTGGTTGCAGTGAGCCAAGGTAGCGCCACTGCACTCCAGCCTGGTGACAGAGCAAGACTCCCTCTCAACAACAACAACAAAAGTGAACTTTTATGTGGACAAGTCCTTATGCTGAACTATTTTTTGTTTGTGTATTTGAGACAGAATCTCACTTTGTTGCTCAGGCTAGAGTAGGGTGGTGCAATCATGGTTCACTGTAGCCTCAACTTCCTGGGCTCAAGCAATCTTCTCACCTCAGCCTCCTGAGTATTCTGGGGTTACAGGTGAGTGCAACCACACTTAGCTAATTTTTTTTTTTTCTCTACAGACCAGGTTTCACTATGTTGCCCAGGCTTACACAAAGCTATTTTAAAAGAAATGACATTATTATTACTAAAATAGTAACGAAACATATACATATGTAATCATGTATCTACAGAGCTACATACGCGCGTGCGCACACACACACACACACACATAAAACAAATGACAGATGTCATAATAGTCTCCTTTGGTTTTTAGATTTTCCCAAAACTCATCATCGAAACTAAAACATGGCTCCTTTGGCTCAAAATTCTTAATCTGTTTTCCCCCTTGGTTATACTTTTCCTCCTTGCTTTTTCTGAAACACTTTTCTTTTTG
Source organism: Mandrillus leucophaeus (assembly GCF_000951045.1). NCBI lineage: Eukaryota > Metazoa > Chordata > Mammalia > Primates > Cercopithecidae > Mandrillus > Mandrillus leucophaeus. The sequence goes on along the minus strand of NW_012107475.1, from coordinate 1,885,072 downwards.
ATATGGCATAATAACTTAGTTTATTCAAGTCTTAGTTCAAATGTCATTTTCTAAGTAAGGTATTCTCTGACAACTCTACTTAATACTGCAATATTTCTTCCAATATACTCCTTACACATCTCTCCTGCTTTATTTCTCTTCATAACACCTATCACATTTGATACTATAGCATAGACATGTGATAAACCTTACATTACAATGTAAGCTCCATAAGGCAAAGAATTTTTGTCTGTTTTGTTTCCTTATATATCTCCAGTACCTAGAACAGTGCTGACACATACTAGATACTTGATAATTATTTGTGGAGTAAATAAAGTAATAAAAAAAAAACAAATGAGTAAATGAATAAATAGATAAATAAATTGTAAGAGATTTAGAGCTTCCATGACCAGGACAGCATCACCCCTGCTAAATTACTTATGTGAGGATGCTAAAAATAAGACTTACTACAGAAATGAAGATGAACTATTTTATCTACTAAGGTAACTCTTGAATCAAGAAATAATATTCTAAATATGCTAGACTATTTCTAAGTATTAGCAATACTTAGAAATTCTAATATTTAGAAGTATTCTAGCATTAGAAATACTTAGAAATTCTAATACTTAGAAGTATTCTGGCATATTTAGAATATTAAGAAATAATTTATAAATATTTAGAAATAATATTCTAAATATTAGAATTTTTCTAAATATTTAGAAATAATATTCTTGCATGATGCAAGAGTTACTTTAGTAGATAAAATAGTTACACAAAGGAATAGAGTTATCCATTCACACATGGACAGGAGTCAGAGAAGGTTACTTAACAAGACTATTTTAAGGTACATCTTAAAGGTGATGAATAGGCCACCAAATGGGAAAGACACATCAGGCAGAGAGGACAACTTGTGCACAGCAAAGAGACTGAGACAGCATACCATGCTTGGTAAGAGAGAGCTATAATTATTCAAGGAAATCTGTAGCACAATATTAAGAGGAGGAATACCAGAAATTTAAAATCAGAGAGGTATGAGAGTGTCAGTGATGGACACTGTATGTGTCATGCTGAGGAACAATTCATTTTTCTCCTAACTGGGGAGACAATGAACAGCTTTAAGCTTGGGAATGACCTCATGAGACTATCATTTCAAAAAAAGACCCTTTTCTCTATGTCAGGCAGATGCATTTAAATAGAGCAGCAGGCAGGACATGGTTCAGGCACTAAATGATATTAACTAAGACAGGGATAGAAACGAGGAGTAAATTTGAGAAATGTGAGATAAAAATGAGAAGTCTAAGTGATCGATTGAAAATAGAGGGTGAGAGAGAGGAAAGAATCTAGAATGATCACTAGGGATCTGATGTGGACAACCCAATAAAGAGGGAAATTCAGGAGAAAAAAGCAAATTTGGTGCAAAGATACTGAGTTTGGGTCTTGTTATGTTGCGTTATATGTACCTATGAGGCATTCAAATAAAGATGATCAGTGATGGCTGGAACTGTGAGTATGGGAGGTCAGTACAAACAACTGAAGATGTAGATCTACAGCATACAGGTGCAGGAACACATGAGTCAGGTGAAAGGTTTTAGGGGGAACGAGGTAAACAATGAGAAGACAAGAAGACTGGGAATAAAATGTTGAACAACATCTTGAGTTAAGAAATAGGAAAAGAAAAAGGAGTTTAAGAGTATGAGAATGGGAATAAATGGCCAAAAAGAAGGAGGTAACACAGATAGAATGACAGTGAAGAAGCCAAAGCAAAAGAATTTTATTTTTGCCCTGAAAAAACGAGTAGTCAACATTTTCAAGTGTTTCAGAGAGATGATACAAGGACTATCCTTCCCACTTCACCACACAGAAAGGAAGATAGCCAAGAACAAGGTAAGGCTGTAGTGGGCAGGAGGGCAGTACCTACCAAAAATGTGCATGCCAATATGCTTAAATTTAGAAAAATGTAAATTAAAAAATGGCAGTGTTTGACTATCACCAGAATTATTCTTCCTTCTTATTTTTCCCCCACAAAATGCAAATATTATTGAGGTTTGATACAAGACCTGCTCCTTCTACATCTTTAGATCTGGTATGTATTTACTTCACTATCTACAGAAACATGAATTGTGTGATTGCCATGGATTCAAACTTTTATTTTTGTCTTTCAGTGCTGGCATATATTTTAAAGGTTTTAAAACTTAGAGAATTAGTCCTATGAACATATTTGTAAATATTTACTATCATTTAATCAGAACCCAAGAAATAATTTTCTTTTCTTTTCTTTTTTTTTTTTTTTTTCCATTATACTTTAAGTTCTGGGATACGGGTGCAGAACATGCAGGTATGTTACATAGGTATACACGTGCCACGGTAGTTTGCTGCACCCATCAACCCGTCATCTACCTTAGGTATTTCTCCAATGCTATCCCTCTAATAATCCCCTACCCCCTGACAGGCCCCAGTGTGTGATGTGCCCCCTCTGTGTCCATGTGTTCTCATTGTTCATCTCCCACTTATGAGTGAGAACATCCTGTGCTTGGTTTTCTGTTCCTATGTTAGTTTGCTGAGAATGATGGTTTCAAGCTTCATCTATGACCCTGCAAAGAATGTGAACTCATCGTTTTTTATGGCTGCATAGCATTCCATGGTGTATATGTGCCACATTTTCTTTATCCAGTCTGTCATTGATGGGCATTTGGGTTGGTTCCAAGTCTTTGCTATTGTGAATAGTGCTGCAATAAACATATGTGTGCATGTGTCTTTATAGTAGAATGATTTATAATCCTTTGGGTATATACCCAGTAATGGGATTACTGGGTCAAATGGTATTTCTGGTTCTAGATCCTTGAGGAATCACCACACTGTCTTCCACAATGGTTGAACTAATTTACACTTCCACCAACAGTGTAAAAGCATTGCTATTTCTACACATTCTCTCAAACATCTGTTGTTTCCTGACTTTTTAGTGATTGCTATTTTAATTGGTATGACATGGTATCTCATTGTGGTTTTGATTTGCATTTCTCTAATGACCAGCAATGATGAGCTTTCTTTCATATGTTTGTTGGCCACAAAAATGTCTTTTGAGAAGTATCTGTTCATATCCTTCACCCACTTTTTGATGGAGTTGTTTTTTCTTGTAAATTTGGTTAAGTTCCTTGTAGATTCTGGATATTAGCCCTTTGTCAGATGGATAGATTGCAAAAATTTTCTCCCATTCTGTAGGTGGCCTGTTCACTCTGATGATAGTTTCTTTTGCAGTGCAGAAGCTGTTTAGTTTAATCAGACCCCATTAGTCAATCTTGGCTTTTGTTGCCATCGTTTTAGTCATGAAATCTTTGCCAATGCCTATGTCCCAAATGGTATTGCCTAGGTTTTCTTCTAGGGTTTTTAGGGTTTTTGGTCTTATGTTTAAGTCTTTAATCCATCTTGAGTTAATTTTTTTCTAAAATATTTTTTATGATTGCTTAAATAGGAATAAAAAATAAGTTCAAGCATAACCAGCTGTGTGGAAATACTACTACACCAAGCTATGTAATCAACTATATCCAAATAATTAAGTTTAACTCATAATTGCTAATTGTATTTGCACTTGGAATTAGAGAACACAGCACTTGAAGCTTGTATTTAAAATGTACAACATATAATCATCTGAGATCCAAATTACCCCAGTCCCTAAAATAAAATTGGAATTATTTGATTGTATGCTTGATAATATAAAAATTATCTTATTCAAAAATTAGTGTCTTCCAGGAATATGTATTTTTATATTAACTTTAATTTTATTTTATCCTATTTAAATATATGTGCAAGATAAAATAAAATGAGTTTTCACTATTAATTGACTTTCCATTATACTATGCTAACTCCAAAAGCACACAAAAATGTATCTAAAGCAGTCTATAAATATACTTCATCCAAATGAATAAAGTTAGTGTTTTAAGAAAGTGTTTTTGTTTTTGCTTAAGATAAAAGCTTTGGCTTTTTTTTTTTTCTTGTGATCATATAATAGAAATTAGTGAAGGCTCAAGTTGGTAAATATTACAATTTCTAAAAATATTTCTGCTTTTCCTTCACTAATTAAAAGAATGTACATTCTGTCCATAAGCTCTTCTCATGTCTATATTTATCTCCATGGCTGCCCACCAACTAACCCCTTTCTTTTGTACTATCACCCTATTTTTGTTTCATTGTTTTTTGCTGATTTTCTTCATTTCCTAATACTACAAAGAAGTTCAAATGAAGGGCAAAGCAAAATGCCAATGGAAGCATTGTATGTCTGCCAAGACTGAGTTCCTATTTTTAAGATGTATTTATGATACATCCAATACCACTGAATGATAGCAAGTGAATATTTCATAGATGTTTCAAACTTCATATGTTAAAAAGCAGACACCATCTTCTCTCTCGAAGCTCTTTTTCTTGTTTTCCCCTTCTAGGTAAATGTGCCACTGATCAGTATCCCCAACTAGAAACATAGAGTAATTCTTATCTCCTGTCTTCATCACTCCTTCCCGGCATCCACTTACTAAATTCTACAATCTGTATCTCCTAAGTCCTCTTAGAATTCTTCACATCAACATTATTCCATCAAAACCTTCTTAAATGAAACTGTCATCTCTTTTCAACTTGGCTAATTCAGGAATTCTCCTGCTTCCAGTGTTGCCCTATTGTTCTCCATATCTCATATCCCCAACACATTCCCCACAGTGCAGTCAGAAAGCCATTACCAAAAATAGTTTTAATCATGCCATTATCTTGCTTAAAATAATGATTTTTAAAAAGAGCCAAGAAAAAAAAAAAGAAACCCACAAAATGAAACAACTAACATCATGTCACAGTATTTAACAGAGTGGATTCTAAAGTTGACTGCCTAGTTTCAAAACCCAGATCTATAACTTATGTGTTGTGTAATCTTGGGCAAATTACTTCAACTCACTGCATCTGAATTTTCTCATATTAAAACAGTGGGATTACAAGCTACATGCTGCTTCTGTTTTTTTCGCAGAACTCTAAATGATATGCTCTTCGTGTGTATGTGTGTGTGTTTGTAGAGAAATAGAATGGAAAGAAATCTAGAATGATTAACTTGATGGTAAAAATTTTGATTGTTGTATCTTTTTATTAAACTTTATTGTGGTTCCTGAATTTCCTATAGTAATCATGTATCAATTTCAAAAATTGTGAGATTAATAATATTTTCTTTATCATAGAGTTTAGTGAAGAAAAAATGGCACATGGCCCATAGCATTTATATTGTTGAAAGTTTTAAATTCCTGGTATGTTTCCTCTATGAGTCACTTTACATGACAACAATCCTGTGAAGTATGATACATATTATCCTCACCTCATACATGCATCAATTCTCGGAGTTTTTTTTTTTTTTTTTTTTTTTTTTTTTGAGACGGAGTCTCGCTCTGTTGCCCAGGCTGGAGTGCAGTGGCCGGATCTCAGCTCACTGCAAGCTCCGCCTCCTGGGTTCACGCCATTCTCCTGCCTCAGCCTCCCGAGTAGCTGGGACTACAGGCTCCCGCCACCTCGCCCGGCTAGTTTTTTGTATTTTTTTAGTAGAGACCGTGTTAGCCAGGATGGTCTCGATCTCCTGACCTCGTGATCCGCCCGTCTCGGCCTCCCAAAGTGCTGGGATTACAGGCTTGAGCCACCGCGCCCGGCAATTCTCAGAGTTTTAATGGTCAAATCCCTTGCTAAAAACTACAAAATGAGGTCAGGATTTCAATCTAGAATGTTCTGACACCAAAGACCATAGTAACCACAATAGCCTAGAGTGACAGATGGCCCTCTATGTCCTTTTCTGAGTTTCCAAGAAAATGATGAATGGATATATGCCAATTTTTGAGGCATTCCATGGTGGTTTGAAAGCAGGCTTACATCACACAAACATCACTGATATTGCTATAACCAGGCAGATTCCAGGGCAGGATGGACAAGAAAAGGTGCACTTGGTAGTAAAAAACTATTTGTGATATTACCTATGCTAGCTTTTTATAAAATCCATTGATCATTCCTCATCTTCCTTGTTTCTGTTAGTCATAATGAAGTGCTTACAATTTCCTGACAAACTGTCTCCCTCAGGCATCCTCACATTTACACGTGTTGTACCCTGTAGACTCTTCTCCAGTGGTAGCATTTTTACTTACCCTTCATGATAATTTTATAATAATGTCACTTTCTCTAAAACTCTTCTCCATCCTTTCCAGGCAGCTTCTTCTCCTGAGATTCCATGATATTGTTTTCTTGCCTCTCTATGCACCTGCACCTGTTACACTAGAATACAGTGTTATTCTCTCCCAACTTACTCTACTCTGAGCCTATGGAGAAGGTCAAAGTTTTATCTATAATTCTTGTCCCCTCTGCCTAAGATAGCAACTGGTATACAGAAATTTAATAAATAATTGCTCAAATAAATATACATACATACATACACACACACACATTTATATATGTTTAATTGCAGTTGAAATGAAACAAAGACAATCCACTCTAACTTTCTTATAAAATTTTTGAAATCATAAAAAGTCATGTCCATATATCTGAAAATTATGGTTGAATCTATTTATTCCATGGCAAGTAGTTAAAGGCTACTTAACCCAATTTGACTTTGGGCAGAATACTTAACTCATTGGAATTATCTTGCTTAAAAATGGATATAACACATTGTCCTATTATTAAGAAGTATTAAGGTACTTTCACAACCCAGGCAACATTCTAGATGCTAATGATAAAACAGTGAGCAGCCGTAGGGTTCACCCTGCTCAGATGTGTGGCTGATCCAGTAGAAGATCCATCCAACAAAAGCCATTCAGAGCGTGATAAGAGTTCTCATGCGGGTGGGGATGGTCATGGGAGTTTCCATGGTCCTTTGGGATGTGTTTGGAGAGACCTATTCCAGACTTGAAAGCAGGGGTCAGGGCAGCCCTTCTTTGTGACACCCAAGCCAGATGGTATGCATGAGTGTGTTTGTGCAAATGTGCACATGCGTGTGTGTGCACTTGGTGGCTATGAGGAACAGGATCAGAAAGAGAGCTTTCCAGATGAACAGAATATTATTTTCAACAACTAAAAGGTGTCTATTGGATCAATTTGAAATAAATTGGTGGGGGATTTGGACACAAATATCACTGGACAAGTACAGGGGCTAGATCACATCAAGCATTATAAGTCTTCTTAAAAATGCCTTGGAGGAATGAGAAGCTATTAAGAGGGAAATGACTCAGATTTGCATTTTTAAAAAATTACACTAACTGCAATGGAGAAACTAGAAAACGGGAGACCAGTTGGAAGGCTGTTAATAATCCAGCTGAGAGAGGGAGGTGATTTCGACCTAAGAAGTGGTAGGGGGTAGGAAAAAAATAAAAGATTTGAGAGATAATACAAGTATAGAATTGACAACCAATTGTTGTGGAGTCAAAAAAAGAAAAGAATCAAGGAAGACGTTCATATTTCTGGTTTAGGCTCTGGTGGGCAGGAGAGCCAGTCACTGGAGATAACAGGTATGATGTCATGATCACCTGTTTCTCTTGGGACACATAAAATTGTTTTGAAGATTAAGTGAAATACTTTATGTGACAGCAACTACCACAATGTCAATTCATAGTGCATTATAACTCATTTCTGCAGTCATTTCCATTCCCTTCTTGTCTTTTCTGAAGTTGTACCAGTAATTTAGTAGTAAAACTGGGAATAGAATCCCAAGCTTCTGTTTACCAGTCCAGAGTTTTTTTGTTAATGGACTGCTGATCTATAAACAAAGATGAAACACAGGGATTTTAAAGCAAATATGAACAACTTATTCTGGAATTGCTTACAAGCTGTCATCTAGCCAACTTATTTTTAGTTTATATTTAAAATGAATCATATGTTCCAAAATGACTGACAGAAACACAGCTTTGTTTCTGAAGCCAATTCTTTTCCATCATTTTTGGACATCATTCAGAGCTATAACAGACTTTCAGGGTGTTTAAAAGCATTCATCCATGACAACAACAAATGCTAATTATCATAAAAAATAAATGGCTCCTGTTAACATCATTTTAAGAATTTCTCCTATTCCAGCACTATATTTCATTTATCATCCCATCTGTTTTGGGGGTGGGAACAAAGACTGGATGAAAGTATAATTATCATGTATCAAACTGGACAACACAACAAAACAGAAATGAATACAAATGGGAGGAATAGCATACATAATAAATACATATGGAAAGGAAAAAGGAAACACGTAAATAAAATGGCACCTGTGTGTCCTGCAGTAAAAGCAGATACATAAGTCCATCATAAAGACAGTAATGTTTATCTTATTGTGTATGAGGTGGAGTTTTTCCCATTTCAGTTCACAGTCCAAGCGATAATCAGATTTCCTATCGCATCACCCAATAGTCATCTTGCTCTTTTGAGAAATTTACAAATTCTCTTTGCTGAATTCTATCATTAAAACTATACCTTGCAAATATTCACAAACTAAGCATCAAGCAAAGGTCTAATACCCAGAATCTATATGAAACTGAAATAAATAAACAAGCAACAAACAAATAACCCACTAAAAAGTGAGCAAAGGACATGAACAGACACTTCCCAAAAGATGTACATGTAGCCAACAAACACATGAAATAAATGTTCCCGAGGCAGGCAGATCACGGGGTCAGGATATCGAGACCATCCTGGCTAACATGGTGAAACCCCGTCTGTACTAAAAATACAAAAAATCAGCCGGGCATGGTGGCGGGCGCCTGTAGTCCCAGCTACTCGGGAGGCTGAGGCAGGAGAATGGCGTGAACCCGGGAGGCGGAGCTTGCAGTGAGCCGAGATCGCGCCACTGCACTGCAGCCTGGGCGACAGAGCGAGACTCCGTCTCCAAAAAAAAAAAAAAAAAAAAAAAAAAAGAAATGTTCAACATCACTAATCATCAGAGAAATGCAAAACAAAACCTCAATGAGATACCATTTCACACTAGTCTGAATGGCTATTATTAAGAAGTCAAAAAATAAATGTTGGCAAGGTTGCAGAGAAAAAGGAATGCTTGTACAGTTTGGTGGTAATGTAAATTAGTTCAGCCATTGTAGAAAGAAGTTTGGAGATTTTTAAAAGAGCTAAAAATAGAACTACATTTGACCCACCAATACCATTACTGGGTATACACACAAAGGAAAATAGATGATTATATCAAATAGACACATGCATGCATATGTTCATCACAGCACTATTCACAACAGCAAAGACATGGAATCAACCAAGATGACCATCAATGGTGGATTGAATAAAGAAAATGTGGTACATATACACCATGGAATACTATGCAGCCATAAAAAGAACAAAATTATGTTCTCTGCAGCAACATGGATGTAGCTGGAGACCGTTATCCTAAGTGAATTACAGAGGAACAGAAAACCAAATGCTGCATGTTCTTATTTATACGTGGGAGCTAAACATTTGGTACATATGTACATAAATTTGGGAAAAATAGACACTGGAGACTACAAGAGTGGGGAGGGAGAGAAGAGGGTAAGGCTTGAAAAACTACCTATTGGATACCATGTTCATTGGGTGATGGGTTCAGTTGTACCCAATCCTCAGCATCACGCAATATACCCCTGTAACAAACCTGAACATGCGCTCCCTGATTTTAAACTGAAAGTTGAAAAAAATTCTACCTTGAGACATTGAAACATAAACAAAAAGACAAAAAGTCTACTATATATTTATAAATACATTTTAAAGGAACTCTTCTGCCTATCTTAGAGTCAGTTCTATCATATTAAATAATCAAAAACACTCAAGTTCTCAAAAATGCTGTAAAGTAAGAGGCAACAATTGGTCAGTTACAAGTGCAATGATCCCACTGCAAATAGTATTAAAAGTATGAGTAATTACATGTCCCTCAGTAGGGATTAGAAGCTCAACAAGGGCTGGGCCTTTGTTTCCTTTAGTGGCATATAATTCCTTTCATGGCATATAACTCTCCCTGGCATGTATCAGTTGATAATCAAAATTCATTGAATTAAACGTTGCATAGAATATAACAGCAATATGTTTTATTCTTCAGAGGATTTCAAGACATATTTATTCTATGAATAATTCTGTAACAACTCTAAGTTAGCATTACCACTTAAATAATCAGGCCTTTCAAATATCCAAGTATCTATGTCACCTTCAAAGCCAAGGGAGTGGCAAAGTTCCCTTTAAATAGTAACTAGTAACTAAATAGTAAGCATTGTAATAAATTTAATTTGAGGTCAGGACTCCATTAAATGTATATAATTAACTAGCTATACATATGTCCCTATTTATATTTGCCTCAATTATACAATTGAGAATATAATTTAAAGCAGGGATAGATCATTTACATGAGGCTGTATTTTACCAAACTATTGTAGGACCTGATTGCAAATCCCATTATCTATTTAGTGAATCACTTAAGAATCATATATATTAAATAAAAATGCCACACATGTGCATGTGCACACATACACATAGGATAGTGAAGAAAGGTAACATGTCTATAGACGTTTTGAATACTTGTCAATTTTCTTCCTCCTACGAGGAGTTTAAGGACGATAATAAATACAAAATATCACATGTATGATATACATATCTGTGTGCATGGATGTATGTATATAATGTATCCATTATAAGGATATATGATGTTTGGACCACCTATACATGAATTACGTCAGGAAGGAATGGAGAAGTAAACAATCCACAGATTAACAATGCATATGTATCTATATTTATATATTTTTGTAGATGACCATCCCTAAGCATAAGTGGACCAACTTGAAACAGGATCCCTTGGATCATTTTATTACACATACTCACAGAAATCATTCATATAGAACCTGACATTCAAAATTTAGAACACGGAACTTTACCAGTGACAAAGAAGTAATGATTTAGGAAGAAAGCAATATAATAAATTTAATAGGTTTAATTTGAGCTAAAAGACATATCAAACGTACTTATTTTTAAGGACTCTTAATGATGTATTCCTAATTTTTAATTATTTATAAATATTTCACATTTTTAAATAAGAAAAATTACTCTAATTTGTATCTAGATGCATTTCACTCTTTCTTAACTAAATGAAAATGTTTTTGAAATTATTTTCTGTTTTTTTAATCCTGTAGCTCCCAGTTTCCTATTCCTTTGAAAGAGTTCTGTCAATTTGCAGATGATCAATTTTATTGGCAAATGGGCAAATTTCTGCACAGAGTTCTATATACTGCATGCATGAACAAAATGTGCTCCTGGCATCCTTTGAGATAATTTAAATTCAAATGAAATTCAATCTCAATGTAATTATGAAAGTGTAGTCAAGTGTCCTGAAATAAAATGTTTTTATGTTCTAATTTAAAGAGCACTGTTTATATTGTTGATAAGCATCTTAAAGTAAAATTAATTATCACTCTATAGTAAGCAAAATAGTATGCAGCTGCTTCACCAATGTAACTTCCAATGAAAATTAAAATTTCATTTTTATTGTTACTTTCTTGTATTTCTCTGAGACTTGTTTTTAACTGATAACTCAAGATAACCATTTGTATGCAAAAATAATAAAATGCATTAACACAAGAAAGCATGCAACCTGTAGTTAGCAAATATTTATTAAAATATTCCTTTAACTCACCGAACTAAATATCATTTAGTAAATTCTATTTTCTAAGTCTCTAAATGACATCTACACAAAAGCAGTTCCACAAACCTGAGTGTTTCAGTGAATATTACACTGTTCCACATATGAGTAAAAACTTTTCAAACCTTAACATGCCTTATAAAGTTTGTTACATTTTATATGCATTCTCTGCACATAAACAGCCAGATAAAATAGTGAGGCATAATTCTGAATTTCTTGGCAAGTTTCACTGACTCATCACAAGGCCTTGCCTTGAGAAACTACCCTAGCAAAAACTTCATTGCAGAAAAATTCTTTGAATAAGCATTTCAGAATGGGCCTGGTGGCTCACACCTGTAATCCCAGAAGTTTGGGAGGCCAAGGCGGGTGGATCATTTGAGGTCAGGAGTTCGACACCAGCCTGGCCAGCATGGTGAAACCCTGACTCCACTGAAAATACAAAAATTAGCCAGAAGTGGTGGTATATACCTATAATCCCAGCTACTTGGGAAGCTGAGGCAGGAGAATTGCTTGAACCTGGGAGGCAGAGGTTGCAGTAAGCTGAGATCTCACCCTTGCATGCCAGCCTGGGTGACAGAGCGAGACTCACTCTCTCTCTCTATATATATAGCAACACACACACACACACATACACACACATACACACACACATTATTCAATATGATCTAAATTGTTAGACCATATTGTTTTTGAATACATGGATTCTTACTTTTTACATGATTGGAATTCTAAATATATATAAATGTGTGTATGTGTGTGTGTGTGTGTGTGTGTGTGTGCGTGTGTCTGTGTCTGTCTATCTATCTATCTATCTATCTAATATTGCGTACTATATCTATCCTTCATCCAACCTACCAAACTAGCTGATCTTTCACAGGAATTTAAAAAAATGCTTATTTTACAAATACAGAGAAGTATTCAATATAGGTATTCTTTGTTTAGATATGTGAAATTAGGATTGGTGTTTGATTCTTTCTTTCTACCCGCTAGTTTAATTTTCAAAAATCAAAACAAAACATAAAAGAATACAATAAGAACCTGGAATGCGCTTCAGAAAATTATCTATATTTAAAGCATAACTCCAAGAGCTACTGATTTTTCTTACCAGTGCTGTCATCATACACAACCGTGACGGTTTTCCACTTGAAAAACTGCACCAGGTCTAAAATGGCACGGCTGAGTGAAGAGAAGTCTGGGTAGAGACTGACATAGAAGGAATCTTTGTTGTCTGACACCTGGTGCTTCCAGCGGGTCTGTATGTGGGGAACTCCCAGAGCATTGCAGATGGACTGCACTGCGTTTGCTGATGAGCTGTGTGAAGGCCCGAAGATGGCAGCCACCCCAAGAGACAGCTGATCACAGGCTGAAGAGGAGATAAAAGTCTGTCAATACTGAGAGGAGAGATGCCAGTTTGCCAGCAGATACATTATTATTTTAAACCCAAAGGTATCATCCTCAAGAAATATTTGTGTTTTAGAAAAATATTTATCTACTTTTCACTAATTTAAAATTTTGTCTGACTCTGAACATTTCCATTTGTTACAAGGGAATTAACTAACCCAGATGCCTGCAGCTCAATGTTCAAATAATTCTATAAATAATGCCAGGGGAGGGAGAGAGAGAAGGAGAGAGAGGATGAATACTTTTTTTAATTTAAGGGGGCAGTGCTTGTTTTGGAAGACTAGTTTATATGAGGGGAATGAGGGAATAGTGCAGCTTCTCAAATTCACTGAACAGCTTTTACATTTTCCATTTCTTAATCAAAAGCCACATGGTTCTCCCTTTACCCATGCATTTAACTATGCTCACACACAGCTGAATATTTCCATATATCTGATGATACAGATCAGGTTATGTGAACACTCAGCCACACAAACCCTGTTATAGCTCTTAGAGAGTGATTTCATATGGATCAGTCTCATTGAGTAGAAAACCAGCAAAGTCATTAGACAAGTACTCAGTCATCTTTATATATTTGGCTTTTGGATGCTATAAGTGTTTTCTATTATTCTAAACTATTTTTTAAAGTTTATATTTACTCACAAAAATTTTATTCATATCAATAATAACCACAGTAATTAAGAAAGGCGTGAACAAACTAGAGGGTATTCAGATTAAAATAGACTGTGCCCTGACCTGAACTTTCTATAAGGCACACTGACACAAATAGCGAGCTTGGGCCTAGAAAGTGAGTAACTATTGGGAACACAAAAATTATCTTTAAATATTTGAAGACCTGGCATGCGAAAGAAGCTTAAGTTTGTTTCGCTTGACGGGCAAAGGGGAATTAGAAAAAATAGAAACTTCCCCTGAATTTTTACCCAATTATTCATTTATTTATTTATTTATTTATTTATTTATTTATTATTTACTTTTCTGAGACAGAGTCTCAGTCTGTCTCCCAGGCTTGATTGCAGTGGTGCAATCTTGGCTCACTGTGACCTCTGCCTCCTGAGTAGCTGGGACTATAGGCACGTGTCACCATGCCTGGATAATTTTTTGTATTTTTAGTAGAGACAGGGTTTCAACGTGTTAGCCAGGATGGTCTCGATCTCCTGACCTCGTGATCCACCCTCCTCAGCCTCCCAAAGTGCTGGGATTACAGCCGTGAGCCACCACACCCAGCTTATTATTATTTTTAATTCTAAATATGGCCTCATGCCATGGTTCACACCTGTAATCCCAGCACTTTGGGAGGCCAACGCAGCAAGATCGCTTGAGACCAGGAATTCGAGACCTGCCTGGGCAACATAGTGAGACCTCCTCTCTACTAAAACTAAAACTAAAACTAAAACTACAAAAAAAAAAAAAAAAAAAAAATTCAGCTGGGCATGGTGCTGTGTGCCTGTAGTCCTAGCTACTTGGGAGGCTGAGGTGGGAGGAGCACTTGAGCCTGGGACACTGAGGTTGCAGTAGGCATGATGTTGCCACTGCTGGCCTACCTGGGTGCCAGACCAAAACTGTGTATCAAAAAGAAAAGAAAAAGTAAAACATGTTCAAAAATGAAGTAGTCTTCCCCAAGAGGCAATGGTTTGCCCATCACTGCAAATATTTAAAGGACAGAGAAGGATTGTTATTGCGCTTTAGGCATAAAGTAGGTGTTCAGTCTCAATTCCTCCAAAATGGATAGTTTATAATTCTACTGTGTGAAAATTTCTGCTATTTTCCCTCAGTTTTCTGCATAAAATGTAATATTATAGATGACTTACGCATGGAAATATTTAATAATAAAGTAAATTATTGTCAGGAAAAAACACTTGTTCAAATATTCTTAAAAAATCAATATGATCTAAATAAATTGTTTTTAAATACATGGATTCTTACTTTCTAAATAACTCATGGAATTGTAAATTAGTATAAATGGTGGCTAGACTTTAGAATTTTTCACTCAACGTGAGATTTTAATTAATACATATTGAAGATAAATGATCTTTCTTCGCCAGGTTTGTGACAAATCACAAACCAAGAAAAGCTAAAAACACTGAATTAGGTTATTTAGAATGTTTCTAAGTGTGTTTCAAGCAAGATTAGAGCTTTCAGTTATCAGAAGAGTTATTTAAAAATATATGATTCAAACAATAATTCAAGCTCTAATACATCAATTTATTAATTGAGCAGAACAAGATTACCTATTAAAACTGTAACAGAAAAAATAGATTAAATGTCAAACTGTAACATCTCATTTCTTACTATTTTATTGGATAAATAATTACATTTTTAAAATATCTAACTTAATAAGTTATTTTATAACTAATCAATAACAATATTACCAATATATACATTTCTTGATAAAGTTAAAAAACCATATTGGTTCTCTCTGCTATATTGTGTTTTTATGTATTGCTGTGTCTTCCGAGCAATAATAACTCAACAACTCAACAAACAAGAGATTTAGAAGATAAAATCCAAACCATGATATTCACAAAGAAAGTTACCCATACACTTATTTGAGCTTTTCCTAGCTTCAAGCCAAAGTGAAATGATGGATTTGATTCTCAGTGAGTTTTTATTGGATAACAAAGCTTGTAAATTTCTTATAATATTTTAATCAAACCACATGACTTTATCACTTCATAATTTTGCTAGGGCATTCTCAGGATAGTACTCTGTTGTGAGAACATCCAAACCTGTATTTTTTAATGCTATTCATTTGAAACCACCGTTAAGAAATCTACTAATATTTTATCTATACTGCACTCACACTCCATATTCTTTGATCGAAATGTTTTCATTAGAGGCAGAACTTCTTCCTAATGGAAACAATCATGAACTATGTCACTAATCAAATGTAATAGTCTTGACTTAATGACTTATTTTGCAATTATGATGATAAATGTAATATTTCACAGTTACCTTTAACCTTTTTCTCAGCCTTCAAAACCTTTCATCACCTGACATGGTTCTGAAATGTGGAAACTTATTTGTATTCATAAAGATATGAATTCAAAGGGCATGCAAAATATGGCTTTGATAAACACTAGTTAGCTGCTGGGGGAAAAGAAGGATACTTTCATCTCAAGAAATATTATACCTTGTCAGTTACATTAATATTAATGAGCTTTAAAAAACTGCACTAACCTGGAATTATAAATAATTATGTACTTTTCCATCAATATAAGGTAGCTACAGTAAAACCATATTAGCATTACAGAAAGGCAAATATTGTTTAAGAATATAATGTTAGAACAAATGCTTTGTAAGCCTTTTCCTTTGAGAAAAATCTTTATTATAAAATTTAATTCCTATTATAAAAGTGCTAACTATGCAAAAGAAAAGATCACCTACTATAAGATCATCTACATATACAAGAAAAGATGGCCAGGCGCGGTGGTTCAAGCCTGTAATCCCAGCATTTTGGGAGGCCGAGACAGGTGGATCACGAGGTCAGGAGATCGAGACCATCCTGGCTAACACTGTGAAACCCTGTCTCTACTAAAAAATACAAAAAACTAGCCGGGTGTGGTGGCGGGCGCCTGTAGTTGCAGCTACTCAGGAGTATGAGGCAGGAGTATGGCATAAACCCAGGAGGTGGAGCTTGCAGTGAGCTGAGATCTGGCCACTGCACTCCAGCCTGGGCAACAGAGTGAGACTCTGTCTCAAAAAAAAAAAAAAAAAGAAAGAAAAGACTACCCCCATAAGACTATAGAAACACTTCTCAAACACATTTACTGCTGGTAGCTGTTTAAAATAAATGCTTTAATAATAGTTTTCTCTGTTGCCTTCCTTCATATATAAATATTAAATTTTTATTCCACCAAATTATTTTTCTTTTTAAATTTCTTTCTACATTTTTTACATTTAAAAGTTATAATACAGAAATAAAATTCATAAAATATTCTAATTATGTCCTTATATAATTCAGTTTTTACATCATCAGTCATTTATTTTCAGTTACAAAAAGAAATATTAGATGATTAAAATATGAGCATGGAATATACACAAACTAATGGTTGCTTAAAATTTTCCAATTAAGTTTCAATATATGCTGACATTTTGAAGTCACTTAGAACCACATAGCTTTCAAGGTAGCCAATGAGTTGAGACCACAGTAATAATATAATGGGATTGACAGATAATGCAAATAAAGACGTAAGAATGGATTGCAAAATTGGTAAAATCCACTGATATAAATTTTATTTGGGTTCTTAAAAATAGGAATGCTTCAATAATAAGACAGAAGGATCGATAGAAAAAAAAGAAACAATTTCACTAACAGATGTAATTGTATTTCATGCTATAAGCACATTTTTTACAATAGGTGATTATACCACTTTATCTTCTCTGATAAAATTTATGTGAATTTTGAAAATAAATCTTTGTATGCAAATACTCCTAACAATTTATTAACTATATGTTGAAAATAAAAAATATCTTAAGAATACCTAGAAATTTGAATTCCAGAAAACAAAGGTGTTAATAATCTATCAATTACCTTTCTTGGATGCTTCAAAACTATCATAAAGGTTTATCTTCTGGGTATCATAGGTAAGGGTAGTATTGGGTAGCAATGTTCTGTTTCTGTTAATTGTATTCACAGCAAATCTGAATGCAAGTTCCTCAGCTCCCATTGGGCCAGATTCCACATATTCAAAAATACCACCTGGCAAAAAGAAAGAGAATCATCATCATTTTTACAAGAATAAATATAATTTTTATAAGATAAAGAAAATATCAGAAGTTTTCTGTACTTTTATATATGTGCATGTGCATTTGTGTGTGTGTGAGTGTGTGTATGCATGAGAGAGACAGAGAGAGAGAGACAGAGAAAGAAAGAGAGACAGAGAGAGAGAGAGACTTAAGTACATGGAGTTTGTGCTTACTTTATGAACTTTGGGATATTCTCTTTCAGCCACAGCCATATTGGTAAAATTGCCTTAGTATTGCTGCCAAAATTTAACATGATTTTGACTTTTTTTCTTTAGTTATTACTTATTTTAGGGCCTAGGTATAGAGAGGTCTTGACTTAAGTACTGAAATTTATCCCCCCCAAATTTATTAACAGTCCTAGAATAATCAGTCCTCTTCATTGACATATACTATAAAATTAAGCATAGAAAAAAATGTGTTAAATGTTGTCTCCATTCAGAAATCAAAATTCTCTTGCACAACTTTTTTTTTTTTTCTTCTTTGAGACAGAGTCTCTCAGTTGCCCAGGCTGGAGTGCAGAGGCGCAATCACAGCCCACTGCAGCCTTGACCTCCTTGGGCTCCGGTGATCCTCTCACCTCAGCCTCCCAAGTAGTCAAGACTACAGGCACGTGCCATCATGTCCAGCTAATTTTTGTATTTTTTGTATCCATAGTGAGGGTTTCACTATGTTGCGAGTCTCAGACTCCTGGGCTCAAGCGATCTGCCTGCCTTGGCCTCCCAAATTGTTCGGATTTACAGGAGTGAGCCTCTATGCCCGGTGGCATAGTTCTTATGGCATTTATTGTGTTAAAAGCCGAAATTATTTGCAAATTTCAGCATAGTTGTTTTATTCTAAGTCCCTTTTAAGAAGACACTTGACATTTATGAAGGATGCCTCTCCAAAACAACGCAACTCCTTTAATCAATGAATAAAACTGTAGTATATAATTTTGGCCATAAAATATAGAGTATAATTTTAAAATATGTCCCTTCAATTTGTGACCTTCCACCAGCTGTGTCTCATTCCAGTTCCCTCACTCTTGTCACAGCGTTCCTTCTCTCTAATATCACTGCTGTCTCATTAGCTGGGAGTGACCAAACTGAGGCTTTTGTCTCCATAAGAATCATTGTTGGTTTGGAGAATGAAATAAAAGGTGGAGCACCTGATTCCTAACCCCTCCAACCTCTGTCCTTAGGAAACTAGTACTTTAAAAATGCAGAATATTTATCTTTATTCCTTTCAAATTTCACACCATGTACTCAGTACAGTCATTCATAAATTAGACTTTTTGAATAAGCCTATTTATTCCACATCTAGCAATTCATGCCTCATCAAAGATATTTTGACAGATGAGTATCAGGTGACTATACTATTAGCAAACTACCTATTATAAATTAGTAAGAAGTTGTAACGTTGTAACAATCCCTCTAACTATGAGGAGTTAGGACTCAGAATAGACTAGAGGGGTGAGGCAAATTTATATTCAGGAAGAAGAGAAAAAATAATTATTTGATACCATATTCATTTGAAATATTTCTCTTATTCTGGATTTTAACCAGTTTGATGGTGTAGTTACTAAAACAATCAACTTGTGAAATAGCACTCAATATATCTGAAATCTTTGGCGACTTATGTTATGCAAAACGATAATAATTATATGTGTCTAATGAGTATAAAGAACCAACCTATATTCCTTCTGTGTATGTGGAGAAGAACAGTGGTATTCTTCTTTACTCTTTACTCTTATATATAATATTTATTTGGAGCTAGACTGGGGTTACATTCTGGCTTTGCCAATGCCTTCTGTATAATTTTGGGCAGTTGCTTAAAACCTCAGTCTGAGCTGCCTCATCTCTTAAAAAAAGAATGACAAGGAGGCTACTGCATAGAATGGTAATGAAGAATAAATGTTAGCACATACAAAACAGAGTAAGCGCTCAACAAGTGTTTGAGGTCACAATGAACCTTCAAAGCCATTCAAAATAGCATTATTTTACAGGAATTACCCCTTTGGTCAAAGATAACAAAGCTATCAAGTGATAGAGCCACTAGCAGAATCTACTCATGATCTACTCATGCCTGACTTCAAAACCCTTGCCTGTTCCACTACAAACTAGAAGTTTTCTGCAAAATTTCAGTCAGGCAAAATACACAAAACTTCCTAAAATGTGAGGTAAGATGACTTAATAAGATGTAACTAAAAATGTAAGATCTTACATATGAAACAAAAATAATTGACTAATTGTAAGGTACTTGTAAAGTTAAGTAGGAATAAAGAGGCAATTATAGAAATGCAAGCCTTAAGTGGTTTCTTATTGGCAAATAAAATAAAAAACTGCATCTTCTTTTTTTCAGTTCAAAATGGTAGTTTCTATGTGATAAAAGTATGCAATAAAGACCATATTTTGTAATATTGGATTAATATTTTACTCAATTATAATATTGAATCAACATTTGATGATAGTGAATTAAAACTTTATTATCAATCTTTAAAATAAATAATTCAAATTCC
>NW_012107475.1:1819127-1864485 GCF_000951045.1 Mandrillus leucophaeus | reverse complement strand
AAAAAATACTTAAATTTTATTAATCCGAAGCCAAAGTTTAAAATTTTGTATATAATAAACAAAAACATCCAGATAATGCAACCTTTTAAGACAAAATATAACCACCCAACAATGTTAACTCAAGGAAAGAGAGAAATCCTGAATAGGATTAAAAAATAATTAAATTTTATTAATCCGAAGCCAAAGTTTAAAATTTTGTATATAATAAACAAAAACATCCAGATAATGCAACCTTTTACGACAAAATATAACCACCCAACAATATTAACTCAAGAAAAGAGAGAAATCCTGAATAGCTTATTACCCCTGATATGTGGAAGGAGGTGAAAAACATCTAGTAGAGAATTGGTTTCCAAATAAAGTTGGATTGGTGTTACAAACTGTTAAGAAGAAAGAACTTTTAAAATTCTATTAAACAATGTATATGTGTGCCATAAACAAATGAGGACAAACACACACACACACACACACACACACACACACACACATATAAAAATATATGACATGTTCTTTATATCCTATAAGTAGAATTAGTGGATTCACATATATATACACACATTTAGTGGATAGATTCACTTGTGTGTGTGTGTGTGTGTGTGTGTGTGAGAGAGAGAGAGACAGAGAGAGAGTGAGAAAGACTCCTTTCTTAAAAATCTACAAAAAAACAAAATGGCAGTCAAACCAATAGAAATATGAGTAGAATATTTGAACAAGCATTCCCCAGAACATAAATTGAAATGGACAATGTACATATAAAAAAAAGTGATCAATTTCATGGTATTCTGGAGAATGAAAATTTAGACCACAACTCAATACAATTGTATATACACCAGCATGGCTAAAATGAAAAAGACAAATTGGCTCAATCTACATTGAAAGTTGAGTGTCTGAATCTTCTACCACTGAAAATACACAAAGTCTGTGACAGAAATTTCACTCTGGGATAGTTGATAAACAGAAATCCATACATATGTTCATCAAAACACATCTGCAAGGATATTCATAACAGCATGGAAGACCTGCATCAATAAAGAACTACATGCAACAACATGAGATGAATCTCACAAAAAAAAATGATTCAGTGAAAGAAGCCAGACACAGAAGAATACTGCTGTATGATTTCATTTTTCCAAAAGTTCAGAAAATGATAGTGGTGGGAATAGTGGTAAGAAGAGAGCATGATGTGCTTTTGAGATGCTGGTGATGATCTGGTTTTTAATCTGAGTGTTTGGATACATATTACTAGAACTTTACTCGTATCGTGGGTGCACTTTACACAGATCATTCTTTAATAAAATTTTACTTTAAAAAACAATTGTATAAAAGTGCTAAGACCATTCTAAGTTTGACAACACAAGCAGTAAAAATATTACTAAATGTAGCTTCAATATTTGAAAAACAACTATGCATCAAATGTAACTAAAGAAAGACAAATATGAAAACATATGAAAGTATATTAATTAAATATAATACATTAAAGAGAACATTAATATATTCAATAAATAAAAGAACTAGCTATTAAAAACATAACTCCAGTAGAAAAATTGACAAAGAGCATAAGTACATAATATTCATAAATAACAAATGCAAATAACCACTAAATGTAAGAAAATGCTCAAAAATAGGAAAAGGGAAAGGTTAATTAAAACAAGGAGATAGAATCTTCATGAATCAAATGTGTTGAAGTGTAAGAAAAAGCGCAGTTGAATAGAAAAATAAATCGACAAAACTTTATTGAAATCCTTTTTCAAATCTATCAAGCTTTAAAAATATCACACACTTGAATGCACTAATTCTACTTATAGGATGTAACCTTAAGGAAAATGTCACTGATTTAGCTGCAAGGATGTTCACTTCTTTATTTATAAGAACACAATAATTCGAAATGTCCTAAGTATACAATGGTAAAAGACTTTTTACAGAAGCTATGGTAGATATAATAAAATACTATATACTTAGTTATTTTAAAATTATTCTATAGAAGGTATTTGATGACAAAATGCTTTACAAGTAGTTATAATATGCCCTTATGCATAACAATGTATTAACTTTGGTTCATTTTAGATGATAGGCATTTGATTAATTTTGATTTTCTGATTTTTTGCTTATTTGTATAATTTAAATAGCTAACATTGGACATATGTCAATCTTGTTATTTAAAAAATGAATAAAATATTATTCAAAGTGAAGCTAGAAATAGTAAAGAGTAGCAGAAAAACAGGACAGTAAAAGGAGAAAACAAAATTTCAGGGTGTTTGTGCCTTTGCTTCATTTATAATGAGAAAGACTTAACATATTTATATGCAGCGGGAAAGAACCAATAGGAAGAGAAAGCTAAAAGGTAGAAAAGAGAAGGCATTAGTGATGGAGTCAGGTGTCTCAGGAGCAAGAGAGGATCAAATCCAAAGCATGGCAAATAGGATAAGCCTAGGGGAGGAGGACACCTTATTCACTCCAGTAAGAAGCAATTGTCTGTAATCTGCAGATGTGGAGATGGGCAGGAAATCAAGGGCATATATATTTTATGTATTTTCTTTGTAAAATGAAATATAAGGCTCTATATATTTGATTCTCTGAGGAAGAAATCAGCCATTGTTTATAATTTTGAAAGAACGCCTTTGATTTTAAAATTGCTATTATAAAATTGAATGGCAAATCATTTTTTTCTACCTGTTCGTGAACCTGCCAAAGGATAACTGTTTGCGTGATTTTAAACAAGACATTTTTCTTTCCTATGACTTGAAAAAATAATATCCATTTTGCACTGGGAATCTTCTATAAAACAGTTTGTTCCTAGAATTATTCCTTTTACTATGAAGTGTCAGGATTGTATGTAGCATTTCGTAAGCATGCGATCCATGAAGAGAGAATTGCTCTCCTAAGAGTTCATAAATCATGTTTGATGGATAAAATACATCTCAGAATAACAAAGGACACTTAAGACCTATATGATCTTAAAGATGCATCTCAGTAATCAATAATTATGTGCTCTCTCTAGACTTACACCAAAATTCACCCAGTTTCACATTTTCAAGAATCTAGAGACTCCTATGTAGCTATCATCTAATTCCTTATTCTTCATACAACACAAGCAAAACGTACTGCTTTCTCATAGTTACCTTGAACTTCTCAGGTTCAAAAAATCATCTAAGATAATCATTCTCACAGCTTTATCATTGTTTTATTTCTTAATTCAGGAAGGGCCATCATATCTCACATAACCTCTCTATCAAGCCATAAAATGCCCGCAATTCTTCTTCCAAGGTTATATTAAAAGTTAACAGTTCTCATCACTATAAAAGGTTTGTTAAAAGAAAAAAAAAATAATAAAGGAGAGGAGAATACCTTTCTTTTCCATGGGCGTAATTGCCCTCCTTCGTTTTGTAGATATAGGAAACCAAATGTCAAGGGATCCCTAGTTTACACAGAACACTCCGTGCTGAAACTTTTCGCATCACAGTCTCTGACTCACAAAAGAACATCACTACTCAAGACTTGAAATAAAAGATTTATTAGTCAACTGCTAAAGCCTAGTCAATGCCTTTCTCTTTTAAATCAATTTTAACTACTACTGAGGAGTGTATGACTCATAAACCCATGACGGATGTACCAACCGACGTCACATCTAACCTCTGAGACTTTTCAAATAAGTCTTACTTTAAAGTGAGTACAATCTGTGTTTTATAGACTTTAATTTAATAAAGAAATTGATGTTCTAAATGGCACACCATCTGTTGTCCTCCCAAAAGATATGTTGATTTTCTCAATCACATGTTATACTAATCTTATTTTCAGTGTAAACAATTGCAAAAGGTATCCTCTCCATTTTAATTTTGTACAAATCATTATCTAAAGGACTAAATCATCAAGTTTCTTTAATTTTTATACAATATAATACCAAAGGACAATGTTACATTGGCCTTTGGCTATTAAATGACATACCCTGGATATTAAATGACATTAGGGAATTATTTTGTTCTCCTTAGGAAAAGTAATGATATAGTGGTTATATAAGAAAAGATTCTGACTCTTAGGATATAAAGTCTTTAGTTATGAAAGAAGTGTCATAAACACAAAACTGGAAAAATATTAGCAATTGTTTTATCAAAGTGCTTATGAGTGTTTATTATACTATTATTTGAACTTTTCTGTATGTTTAAAAATTCAAAATAAAAATGTGGGGGTAAAAGAAAATGGACAAGAAGAAATAAAACCCCAATACTCATTTTGTTCTTAATGCATGTTTCTAACAGACCTCTCAAAATGACCATTACATTAACCTGCAAATATTTACATTTACTATGCACTAAAATTGCACTATTATCCTGAATGTAAAAGATGGAGTCTAAGAATCATACAATCAATAAATCATCTGGTCTACCCATCATTCAGATACATAGATTGCCTTTATTACTACATATTGGCCTCCAGGAATGACGAACTTATCATCTGAAGCAGTCTCTCACTTCTCTGGAGAGCTCCAGCACAAAGGTCTCCCATATTTTAATCCACCATCTGTTTTTCTAAAGTTTTTAATCATATCTTTTTTTTGGGATACACGTAAGCCCAACTTTCACATGATTATCTTCCAGAAACAGATTTCATCTTCCTACTGCATTTCTTACATCTAGCCTAACACTTTGAAATTGTTTAACAGTTTGTCACATGACTAATCTGATCCTTTCATTTTTCTAGTTTTTTTTTTTTTTTTTTTTATCTGAACACAGCCCTGTGTACCCACAGCTCAATGTTATACTCCAAGTGTATCCAAGCAAAGCAAATTATGAGAGAGTGGCCAGCTCCATAAGCTAATGTATTAGAGATAAAATGAATAGTGGATTTTTTTAACAGTACAGTATCACATTGCTCATTCATCTTAAGCTTATTGTTTAAAAAGTTCATGTTTGTGATATACTTTAAAAAAAAATTTTTACAAGTATCCCTTGTAAAAATCCCTTGTAAAGATTTGTATCATCTACTTACAGTTAATTTTCTAATTAAAACTACTTGGAGCCTAATTCTACCAGCAACTGTTATCATTAACTTATTCAACATCTAATGTATCAGGGCAATTTACTAATATTACAAAGGTATGTGAAATGTGTTTCTTTACCTTCTGCCTTTAGGTCATATTCAGTATTGCTTTTATATCTAAGTCAGTGGTAAAAATGATAAGCCAGAAAGAGTTAAAGACAAAGCAAAGCTTTAGACCATAACCTCATAGATATCCCACTGGAGTCTGTCCCTATTGTTAAACTAGGTAATGGTCTTCTTACTGATTCTAGCTAATAGTTCATAGATTCCCATCATTTCTACAGGAATGTAACTGTAAACCTTTTCATATGCTTGACTAAGTCCAGATGTGCTATGTCTTCCACACCACAACAATGCATCTCCAGTGGATTTTTCATGGATACTTGCCCCTACTCTAGCTTTTTTCAGTAGTGTATCTACTACAATCAAAGTCATTTTTATAACGTGAAACATTGATCTTATCATTCAACTTCCTAATATCTTTCAATGACTAATCCTTAAGCTTAATGCTATTTACAAAGTTTTTCATAATTTGTCTTCTACCTTCCTTTCCAACCTCTTACCACTTCCACTTCCCCAGTCATACAGCCATATTAAACCACTTACCTTTACCTGAATGAACCAAAATCAAATGCCTCCATTGCTTTCCAAACAGGGCTCATCTGCCCAGGAGCCCAACTTCTTCTTACTGACCTACCTACACACACACACACACACACACACACACACACTAAAACATACATCTGTAAATTTATCTCTCATTGTGAGCTTTTGAAATAGTCACCTTTTCTGGAAAAACATTCCTTACTGGTCCTAACTGCACTGAACTAATTGTGTCTCTGCTTTATGTGCTCACAGTTCCAGACCCCTTTCAAACATGATAACGCAAACTCCTGCAATTTGAAGTTAAAGAAATTTACATAAGTATGAAACATGTTTAAACCTAAGCTCAATCTCATTGAAGAATGAAAGTTCCTAACACTCAACATTTATTGAGATCATACACTATATCAGGCACTGTGTAAAGTATTTTACAAACATTAATAAAAAGTCATCAAGAAGTTTATTTGACTCATATTTTCTGTCTTTAATCTATTTCCCATTAAATAAAATTTATATTTTAAGTCTGAATATAATAATGATATTTAAATTGTCCAAATTACTGAGTCTAAGATTTGTTGTCCTTCTTTATGCTTCAGTCCTGCAAGGTAGATTAATTCTTAGTCCATAGAACCTGCTTCACTGAGCTTATTGTGTTCTTCTTTAGCAAGACCATGAAAGAGGTCTAGCATCCTTCAGTATCTTCCTAAGGTCAGTTACACAGTTGGCAAGTGAGGAATGCTGGATTAGGACACGGGGGACCTCAGTCCAGGCCCAGTCTTTTAATTGCTATTCTATATTGCTTCTTGCTGGGTAATATTGCCACTCTTTATCCTCAACTTCTGGCTATTTTCTCAATAACTTTTCTCTTTCTAAGTGGTAAATACTTTCAGTTTCTTTGAAGAAATTCTAAGAGTTTTATGTCCATATAAACTATGACTATAACAATTTGAAATTAATTTTGTGTGAAGTTGGTGAGTGCCTAAATGTATGCTGGTTAAAAAGCGAAAACAAAAACAAAACACATATACATGTGACCCATGGACACACCATGGAAAAATAAATAAGTAGGCAACAGCTTCCCAAAAGGTGATTATGCAGAAAGTATATAGCGTAATGTACTAATTTTCCAGGGGAGGAGGAGTGTCTGGTCTCCACTTCATGCTGAAAAATATCTCCCATCCTTCCTACTTGTTTTTGAGTCATTTGAGCCATGAAACAACAGATATTTTTAATTTAATAAAAAGACTGACTCCAGTATTTTCAGCCTTATTTCTAGTGACAATAACTTTCTTCATTGTTGCTAAGTTATCTCATCAAAGCATACAAATTAGCACTTTGTCAATATTTCAGGTGAAATAAAAACTATACAAATATGTAACCAATGAAAATTTTGTCTGCAGAATGTCCTGGAATTTTCGAAGTTGTAGCACTCTTTGCAGTTCTTCAACTAGAGAAGACGTTAGAGGTCCACTTGCATACATCTCCCTACATCTATCATATTCAATTCAGCTCAGGCTTGTCCTGGGCATTTGAAAAAAAGAAGTTGCTGATACAGTCCAGAATAAAGAATATGAGTTAGAAGTCGGTATATAAACTGAAATCAAGTGGCAGAAAATAGTGTGATAGCCCCATTAGACGAAGATTGGTTGTTTTCTGGTATGCAAATGTGCTTTCTTATTTTAAAAATAAATAAGCTTTTAAGTTGACAAAGTTTCTACACTTTCCAACATATTTTTCAGTAGTGGATGGAAAATAGGTGTTGATGTTTCTTTCTATAAATGGATCACTAAAATCCAAGGGAGGACCTCAAAATACACATGCAAATAATACTAATTTTAAAGTAGAGGCACTACACACTGAGAAGAAAATTGGGAAATGGCTACTTAAATGTTAGCAATTTACGACCTAGAAGTAATGCATACTGATTGGGAAGGCAGACACTTGAATAGTATCAAGATATAAATAGAACTGATCAAACTGAGATAACAGGAAAGGCACTCACATAATCATCATATAAACAGTATAAATAATATTAACTATTTGAAGGTAAAAAGCATGTGCTTAATCATACTTATTTAAAAGCAAATAGGTCAACCAAATGAAAACAAAAGGCAAAAAGTGACTGGATGAGCAAGCCTCTTCACTCCCCAGACCTCCATTATCTCTTCTGCAAAATGAAAGGATCAGGTGAGATGATCTAAATATCAGAGATTTATAACACTTTAATGATTCTAAAACTGCTTAAGAACTGCACAGTAAATTGTGGAGGAATACTGATTCTGAATTTCAGATGATCTCGTCAAATGCCAGTCTCTTGCAAATATGGAACACTTAACAATCTCTTTTGCAAAAAATACATTGATATGAGAAATCATCTGTCAAAATATTATGAAATTCAATCAATAAAATATATATGCAAATATGTTTTGAGTTTAGAAAGCTGATTTAGATATCGTGAGGTTAAAATGAAAGTATTAAACATTCTAGAGTTCTAATCCAGAAATAGTAATTTAAAAGATGGCTAGCAAGTTAATATTTTATAAAAATGCAAATTAATGGTATTATTCATAAAGCAATCTACATATGTAATATGATATTATATACAAAACAATACCTTTTATTTGGACTATAAGATAAGTCCTTCATTTCTTCTTGCCTATTTACCTTGCAGTTTCTTTAAACAACATTTTAATACTCTTAGGTGGAATATTTACTATTATATAAAAATGTATATTTTTGCGTGTTTATTATTTCATTTTGTTTTAAATGAAGGAGCAAAGAAGAGTAAAACGACTGTTTACTTCTACATTTTCTGGGAAAGTTTCTTGAAATTCTTAAAATTACTTTTGGTTTCCCCCTTTTTAAAACTATAGTATTAATTGGACCTAAATTATCCTGAGATTGCTAAAATATTAACCTTCATATTACATTAATAACACCTCATCATCTCCTTCAGGAAGCCTACTTCTCCACAAATATCTATCAATTTCTCAGATAGATATCAAGCTCCCTCTCGCGCCATATTTTTCATTCCTTTTTTCTACTACTTCTGACAGCACCAAGGGTATAACCTTCTATTACCATACATGGTTCCTCTGAAAACTCTTTGACAGCTTATTCTTCTTTGACTTATTGGACTTAACTTGGTGCCTCACATGTAGTGTGTTTTTAATAAATGTTTGGAGAATGTCACTAATACAGAGAAGAAATATGATAGTGTTTCATGTATGAAAACAAAATGAAGTTTTAAAGCCATGCTTTTATATCAACATAATATTAAAATGTTGTAGAAATTGATCAAATGGCTATTATTTTCCTTTTGCAGGCAACTAAGAGAATCACGGGGATCACACTGTGTTCCTTCCAGAAATCCAGAAAGCCTCAGGTGTTTGCTAAAGCCTTTAGTTAATTACAAAATGACCTGAGTTATATTTGTAATTAGAACAGTCTATGGAATAGAGGATTATATAGCCAATGCTAATTAGAATTTATCTTAAAAATTCTTACTCTTCACAACTAGTTTCAACATACAATAATAGGTATTTTTTTCCTGTGAAATTGAAAAACTGAAAGAACCCAAAGTAGATGTGGGAAGAAAATACTGTAGAAAATTGTCCAGGGAAAATGTAAATGTCTAAATAAAGAATTAAAGTTTAGTAACTTTTCTTTTCTAAACATCTAACTCAAAAACTGACTGTGGAAATTCGAATTGCAGATAATGTGGCTAATCCAGTAGAGATCTAATGGAGAAATAATGTACATATATACGAGTTTGCATGCAAACTGATGCACACCCACAAGGACTCATACAGAAGCAAAGTCTGAAGAAAGCTTTAAAAACCTGCTAGTTAATCCAGAGTGAAAGTAGACAAGAAAAAAATACAGTGGTGTGACACTGTCACACAAAGCGGTAGGTCACTGACCAAAATGTTTACATTGACTTTGTGTAGACATAGCTTAAGCAAATGTCTCAAGATCAAATGAAATGACCCAACTGTAGACTATGGGGCATTGTGTGTTCAGGGTGGAGAGTGACACACACACACACACATACACACACACACACACACACACCATGCGAGATTGCCATTAAAAATGATAATACTCCTAAACATCCCCTGAGAAGTGAACTGTGTATCTATAATCAAGCAAAGATTTTAAAGCATTTGTTCTAAAATTCGTTAGTGAGAATTATTAGTCTACAACCTCTGGTGCATTTACTCCATGTTGAATGTGCAACTCTTAGCTGAGTGTAACACAGTAGGTGCTCAATAAGTGTTTTTTGCATTAATATAATTATAATGATACGCAGAGTCAAGGAATAATCTTTGAGCAAACAATGTTGTATATTCCTATTAGTAAGAAAGGCAAATTACATAGCTATCGAAGAATTAGACAAATTTTACTAGAAATTACATGTGTTCAAATACATCATAGAAGAACTATTTTTAATTATGAAATACAATTGAAACAATCTAAATGTCCACCACCTGGGAGGCGGTTCAACAATAGCATTTTAAGCCACCAGAGGAATACTGTGCAATCGTTAAAATGCATAGTTAAATTTATATTTATTGACATAGAAAAATATTCAGAATATATGACTAATAAAATAGGAAATGTTGTGTAGTGATTAAAGATAAGGGCTCTTGGAGCCAGTTAGCTTGGGTTCACAGTCCAGTTCAGCCTTTCTGCTGAGTGGCCTTAGGCAAATCACTTCTTTTTTTATCCTTCAGTTTTCTATTGAAACAAAATTGCTACATTATTTGTATAACCAAGTACTATCCAGTAATTTTAAGTATTTTTAAAGTGTTAAATAATTTCAAAATAATCTTTGAAAATGTCCTCTGCTTGCAGCCAAGCTGGTACTGTTAAAGACAATGATAATTCTCCTGAGAAAGGTAACCTTGCTTTGGTGAAGAGGGTTTGCATGGAATCAGAAGAATGGGCAAAGGTTCCTCTGCAAGGTGAGTTCATGACCTGCCCCTAGGTAGAGTCTTCAACTAATCATTCATTTTGGGAAAAGAATGATGAAAGTAACATTTATTTTATTAATTTTTACCCAAAGGCTCTGGGCTCCTTAATCCAAAATTTACCAAGAGCCTACATAGGTGACGCTGATTGCATACCAAAGAACTATTGTGAAATATGTCTTGCTAGCATGCGGTTACCCTGACATTATCAACTACTTTAAATGGA
Source organism: Mandrillus leucophaeus (assembly GCF_000951045.1). Lineage (NCBI taxonomy): Eukaryota > Metazoa > Chordata > Mammalia > Primates > Cercopithecidae > Mandrillus > Mandrillus leucophaeus. The sequence continues at coordinate 1,853,649 of NW_012107475.1, read as the reverse complement.
CACTTTTCTGTAGCTTCTAGAATGCTTAAACTACTAAACAAATTGCTGTAAAGGTTAACTTAATTGATTCCAAGAAAGACAAATAACTCCCTAGCTGGGAGCACCCAGGTGAGAACAATAAAAAGCAAGCTCTCTTTCTACCTGTGGTAAGTTAAAGAATAACACATTTCAGCAGCATTTTCAACCATTTGCATTTGCATAAAGCCACAGATCAGAAGAGTGACTTTTATTGCTTTACAATTCAAAAACCTACTCTCATTCACGGTTTCAGTTATTATAACAGATGTTCTGATCATCATTCCCAGGTCACCATGTACAGTGTGCATGTTTACATAATTACAAGAGAAAAGAGGTTAAAACATTGTGCCTTATCCAATCCTGTCAAAATGAACCCATACAATGCTTCACACAGGGGAACAGCAAAAGAGTAAATGTAAGCACTATAAATATACATAAGCCACCACCGAAACTGTTTCCCAACCCAACTTTCAAAAATGGATTTCTCCCAATAGACATATAAGAGCCAACATATATCCTTATCTGCCTAGTGTGACCTAGTTGAAAGCAGCCTAGAGGCAGAGATGGAATTTCCACTACATTTGTAGGATGTCATGAATATGCATTTAGATTTTATCAGAGGACAGCAAATATTCCATATTCCTAATTTGAGTAAAAGCACCATTTGTTTTTCTTCACATACCTGTTTGTGACACAGAAAGCGTGGCACAAAGTGCACCTCAGAGAAAAGCTAGAAAAGGTTATTTATGGACAGATGCATGGAATAAAGATGCTGAGAAAATAGTACAAACTTAAAGCCATTTTTCCACTAATGCAGGAAAAGGCTTGGGATGTTATGTACACTGACTGCATCTAAATTCACCTGAGTTTTCTCTGGTACCTCTTGTTTGCATTTTATATATTTAAGTGCTGATACAAATATAAGGTGTCTAAGCATAGTATACCATACTTACATGAATTCACAAGAAAAATTAAGTCATCTTACTTATAATAAGTGCTTAACAAGGAGGTGGCTCAGAATCTGGGGTTCTAGTCCTGGTTCTGCTATTATTAGCCAATGGAACTTTAAGCAAGTTAGTTAAATGTTCTTGGCCTTGGTTTACCTAGCTGTGATCTGAAGAGCTTGAAGGACTCAAGAGAAAGAAGGCTCAGGATGTTCTATCGACCTAACTCCAGTGCCCAGCACAATGCTGAGCACATAAAAGATATTCAATGATTCCAATATTCATGGAAATGAATGAGGTCATTATTTAACAGATCAGTGAATAAAGGTACCCATAAGACCCTTGCCAATCTAATCTATCTATGACATTAGGTGATTAATTTTCATAACAAACAGTATGTTTAAAATCAAATCCTCTTTCTGAGAAGAATGTGTACTTTCTAAAATGGATAATCACAGTGTCTAGAAAGTAATATTACAGCACCACAACTTAAGTCCCCTGTCAGTCCAGTTTGAGTCATGTACCTGTCTGGAGGAAGCAAAGTTAATATAATGACTTAGCTGAGTCATCCAGTGAGAGCCCAGTAATATGGGCAAAGTTGGAGACCTCATCTGTGATCAAATTTCCACTGGTGGTGACTTAATTAACCATTGACCTTGTACTGAACAGCAAAAATCATAACTATGGATTTCTGTCAGCCTACTGCCTTTCTTGTTAATATCACATCTTATCCAAGAAAAGGAAGTGAGCTCTACTTTCTAGAAGCAGAAGATGTATTTGAAATAATCCAGTAATTGTATTTCTAGCCTGTGATATTATTATGTTAATCAGTTGCTCTCTACAAAGTAATTCTCTATGGCTTTTATTCAAGGTTAGAGAACAAACGATTACAAAGAAATAACACTGATTTGAACCTCTACCAAGGTAATCACTGAAGGTATATAGTCACCTTCTAAATATCTACATAAAAGCAAAAAATGTAGTTAAAATGTTTTCTTGTTTGTTTGTTTGCTTTTTGAGACGGAGTTTCACTCTTGTTACCTAGGCTGGAGTGCAATGGTACAATCTCGGCTCACTGCCACCTCCACCTCCTGGGTCAAGGGTAAAGATTTTTAAAATCACATCCAACATGTAGCAATTTAAATATAATTTTTTAAGCTTTATTTGTATTTTAAATACCTGCATTAACATGGATAGATATTGGAAAGAAGATGAAGAAAAAAAGGAAAGAAAAAGGAAGAGAAAGAGGAAAGGAAGAAAGAGAATACAGAAAGAACTAATGAATCCAAAGCACTTGGCAATTAAGTTTCCATAAGCATGCATGGATTCACCACTGGGAAAGGAAAGTATGCGTATTGATCATTTTTCAGATGAGTAATCAAGTCTCACTCAGAGACATTAAGTGACTTGTTTAAGATCACACAGCAGGGATGCAATACAGCCAGGACTTAAACTCAGGCCTTCTGAACACAAGCATCAAGCCTTTCCTTTGTATTTCAGCCTCAACATATGCATTGTGTTGAGAGGTGGTAAAAAATAGAAATAGATTTAAAGAATGAAAATGGTAACAATTTATCTGTCATAGAATGATATCCAGCCAAAAGAGAGGTGTCAAAATTAATGAAATTGTTTCATCCACTAATTATGTAAGATTCCAAAAATCATTAGCAAGGGTAAATCCTTCCCATTTGACTATATTGTTCTTGTTGTTTCTCCAAATTTCTATGCCTATGTTAAATTTGAAGGGTCAAGCTACCTGCTGGTTTGGGGACTTATTTTTAATTGTACCTAAAAAAGGAAGCCAGTCAATATTATGTTTTAAATGTTACTTATTACTACAAAGAAATTAAGGTATCATATCCTGCTTAGCAAAGAGCAGAAAAAAATGTTCATCATCAAATAGGTCATTACATATCTAAATAAATTATTGGCTTTTTAAACTATCATTATGTGGATAATTAACCAATCTTCTGGTCTTCTAACAGCCCTTCAAATAGTATAGTTTATCATCCTCGGCTCTGAAACTTCCCTGTGGCCATTGATTAAAATGAATAAAATGAGTGTTACAAAATTTAGAAAATGTCTATTTTTCTCAAAGGCAATATTTACTTCTGCTAAATTCCAACAACACTTAAAGCAATGCCATTCATCACTTAATTATACATTGTCTTGCTTTATTCTTTATTTCTGTTATAGTTTCATGTGTATTAAATTAGGCTCCCAATCTCATGACTGCAGAAGGGTAAATGGAAGATGCCTAAAATTTTTTAAATTGATTTACTGTTGGCTGCCAATATAATCCATTGGATATATCCATATACATGTGGCTGGTGTTATATTATAATTATATATTACATATTATATTTTTTATTTTTAAATACTTTAATTTTAGGAACAGAGAGAATTTAAGCAGAGTTTTCAAATGGTATTAACGTTTTAATGAGAAACAAGGGTTTCAATCTGCTTTTTAATTTTCTGGGATAATTTGTAACCAACCTTTTCTACTCCTAACAAAGATAAATCCTTGAAAGAATTTTAATTTTTGTACAGTGCTAGTATAATATACATTTTCAGAGAAGTTATAAGGACAAACCTTTTTTTACTTTATATGAGTATTATCAAAGTAATTATTATACTTTATATTTACATGTTATATGGGCACAGTATCCCCTCAACACTAAAATCTACTCTGAACACAAACTACAGTTGTAAACCCTAAAAAAAAAATGCATGCACACAATTCTTTTTTCTTATCATTAGCAATTATAAAAGTAATTATGAACATGATTGCTGACCAGATGTGTGAAATTCCTGGTTGTTAAAGCCCCAGCTCATAGCCTCTTCTTTAATGAAATATGTCACACAATACATAGTTCTCTAATATCATTTAACCTATAAATTGTGCTTCTGACCCTTTCATCACTCAAACAGAGAATACAAAGAATAGAATTCATTATAAATTCATGGAGCTTCTAAAACATGAAAAGATACTGGTTATAATTCATTCATGAGTATTTTCAGTTTATGAAGAAAGGTCTTGCCAAAAGAGAGTAAAAAAGCAAAAGCATGTTAAATCATACAATTATTTTCAGATTTTGCGGAGAGTGACCTTTAAGTTTTTTCACAAATCGCTTTAGCCCCAGTCTCACTCCATTCTTAAAATTAAGTAACTCTACTTTCTCATCACATGAACTTCAGTATCCCAACCAAAATTCTTGCTTTCCAAATTGCAGTTATTTATTCCTCTCTCCTCCAATGATCTACAGGACCCTGTCTTATCCACCAGCTCATATTTCTATCCTCTTTCTTCAGTCATCTAACAAAATTCTCACCTCCTTCTAAGGTAGTCGTGATTAAGTTAGGTAAATTAACTACATATCCCATGTGGCTTGATGTCAACATAAGGGAATGTGTGAAATTCTACTATATTTAGTTGATAATGTGGGTGTATATGTTGATCATTCACTCTCTTAGGTCTATTTTACATCCAGTTTTTTCAGGTATATGATAAGATCTTTAAGATTAGCGATTTTGTCATTGATTTGACTTATGTCTGTTCAAAGGAATATTATATATTAAAATAATAATTTGGACACCCAAAAGGCAAACTAAGGCAACAATAGAATGTATTCAACAAGAAGTAGGTTGAGCACTTCAGTAAGACCCTGCTATAAGAAAGTAGAAGATATAGAGAAGACAGAGATGACAATCTTGTTCTGAAAAGTAATTCTGTTGGATTAGAGCTATGACTAACATGATGCAAATCACTCAATCATTCAAATAAAAGATGACTCCATATTATATTGAACACTGTCTCTTGGGAGAAATGTGAAAGCAGGATTGTTTCTTTCTATACTGATTCCAGTTAAACACTATTTACTGGCTTTTTATTTTATACTAGAGTTATATAACATAACAAGGAAGGGTGCAGGTACAAAAGTATTCTAAGTTGCTTGACTCCAATCCAGGCACCGAAACATAGACCTTCTGCAAGTCATCTAACCAATGAACTCAAAGTCTTCATTTGTAAAATGTAGAGAGATACACTGTATAATCAATAAATTACCCTCCATTTCTTAAAAAAAAAATCATTCATTTATTTTCTCCTTCTGATAATCAGTATAATTCAAATTTTTTAAATGTAAGAAATATGAAATAATTTCTGCTTAAGAGGTATTATCTAGTATCTTAGACTATTAGGAAAAGAAGAATTGTTTTTCTGTTCAGGAAGGTAAAACCCTATTTACTGTATATACACAATGAAAGTGCAAAACATACTCTAAGATCAACCACATGCTTGATCATAAAGCAAGTCTCAATAAATTTGAAAAAAAATTGGAATTATACCAACCATACTCTCAGACCACAGTGGAATAAAAATAGAAATCAACACCAAGAAGATCTCCTGAAACCACAGAATTACATGGAAATTAAACAACTACAACTTGTTCCTGAATGACTTTTGCATACAAAACAAGAAAATTAAGGCAGAGGCCAAAATATTTTTTGAAATAAATGGAAAGAGATACACAACATATATCAAAATCTCTGGATGCAGAAAAAACAGAGTTAAGAGTAAAGTTTATGGTGCTAAACACCTACCTCAAAATGTTAGAAAGATCTCAAATAAACAATTTAATATCACACCTAGGGATAACAGAAAATCAAGAACTAGCCTAAGCTAGCAGAAGAAAAGAAATAACCATAATTAGATAGGAACTGAATAAAATTAAGACCCAAAGCCCATACACAAAAATCAATAAAACCAAAAGTTGGTCCCTTGAAAAGATACACGACCAATAGATTCCTAGCTAGATTAATCAAGAAAAAAAGAGAAGCTCCAAATAAGCACAATCAGAAATGTCAAAGGGGGCATTACAACCAACCCCACAGAAATACAAAAGATCCTCAGAGACTATTATGAACACCTCTACGCCTACAAACTAGCAAATCTATAGGAAATGGATAAATTCCTGAAAACACACAACCTCCCAAGATGGAATCAGGAAGAAACTGAAACCCTGAACAGATCAATATTGAGTTCTGAAATTCAATCAGTAACAACAACTACGAATTTAAAACTCCACAGACCAGATGGCTTTATAGTCAAATTCTACCAGCTGTAAAAAGAAGGGCTGGTACCAATTCTACCAGAACTATTCCAAAACATCCAGAAGGAGGGATTCCTCCATAACTTACTCTGTGAAGCCAGGATCATTCTACTACCAAAACTTAGCAGAAGCACAACAAAAGGAGCAAAACTACAGCCTAATATCCCTGGTGAACATAGACACAAAAATCTTCAGCAAAATACCAGCAAACTGAATTCTTTAGTACATCAAAAAGTTAATTCACCATGCTCAAGTAAGGTTCATTCCTGAGACACAAGGTTGGTTCAACATATGCAAATCAATAAATATGATTCACCATATAAAAAGATTTAAAAACAAAAACCATGTGATCATCTCAACAAACACAGAAAAACCATTTGATAAAATCCAACGTCCCTTCATCATAAAAAAACAAACAAACAAACAAAAAACTCAACAAACTAGGCATCAGAGGAACATATTTCAAAATAATAAGAGCTGTCTATGACAAACACACAGCCAACATCGTCCCAAATGGGCAAAAGTTTGAACCATTCCCCATAAGAACTGAAGAAGACAAGCTTGCCCACTCTCATCACTCCTATTCAACACAGTGCTGGCTGTGGCTAGGCCAGTACTGTAAGTCCTAGCCAGAGCAATCAGGCAAGAGAAATAAATAAAAGGAATTCAAATCAGAAAGGAAGAAATCAAACTATCTCCCTTCACTGATGATATGATTCTATGTCTAGAATACCCTAAAGACTTCACCAAAGGGCTCCTGTAACTGATAAACAATGTCAGTGAAATATCAGGATATAAAATCAATTACAAAAATCAGTAACATTTTACACACTAATAATGTTCAAGCTGAGAGCCAAGTCAAGAATGCAATCCCATTTACAATTAGCTTCAAAAAAAATCCACAAAGAAACAAAAACCTTGAACTACATCTAACCAACAGGGTGAACGTTCTCTATAAGAAGAACTATGAAACACTGTGTAAAGAAAGCATAGGTGACACAAACAAATAGAAAAACATTCCAAGTTCAAGGATTGAAAGAACCAATATTGCTAAAATGGTCATACTGCCCAAAGCAAGTTACAGATTCAGTGCTATTCCTTTCAAACTACCAATGCCATTTTTTACAGAATTAGAAGAAAATTATTCTTAATTTCATATGGAACAAAAAAAAAAAAATAGCCCCAAAAGCTAAAGCAATCCTAAGAAAAAGAACAAAGCCAGGAGCATTACATTATCTGACTTCAATCTATACTATAAGGCTACAATAACCAAAAGAGCATGGTACTAAAACAAAATCAGCCACATGGGCCAGTGGAAAAGAATGCAGAACCCAGAAATAAAGCTGCATACCTACAGCCATCTGATCTTCAACAAAGTTGACAAAAATAAGCAATGAAAAAAAGGACTCCCTATTCAATAAGTGGTGTTGGGATAGCTGGCTAGCTATATGAAGAATGAAACTAGATTCCTACCTTTAACTATACACAAAAATTAACTCAAGACAGATTAAAGATTTAAATGTAAGACCTTAAACTTTAAGAATCCTAGCAGAAAACCTAGGAAACATCATTCTGGACATTGGTCTTGAGAAAGAACTTATGACTAGGTCTTCAAAAACAATTTCAACAAAAACAAAAATTTACAGGTGGGACTTAATTAAGGAGGTTCTGCACAGCACAAGGAACTATCAACAGAGTGGACAGACAACCTACAGAATAGAAGAAAAGAATCACAAAATATGCATTTTACAAAGTTCTAATTCCAAAATCTATAAGAAGCCTAAACAATTGAACAAGCAAAAAACAACTCCATTAAAAACTGCTCAAACAAATAATTTTCAAAAGAAGACATACGTGCAGCCAACAAGCATATGAAAAAAAGCTCAAAATCACTGATCATTAGAGAAATACAAATCAAAACAACAATGAGATACCATCTCACACCAGCCAGAATGGCTATTATTTTAAAGTCAAAAAAAGTATAGATGCTAGCAAGGTCGCAGAGAAAAGGGAATGCTTATACGCTGTTGGGAATATAAATTAGTTCAGACATTGTGGAAAACAGTTCAGAGATTTCTCAAAAAACTTAAAACACAAGTATCATTTGACCCAGCAAGCCCATTACCGGGTATATATCCAAAAGAAAAGATAATTCTACCATGAAGATACATGCACTCGTCTGTTCATTGGAGTACTATTCATAACAGCAAAGACAGGGAATTAACCAAGGTACCCATCAACAGGGGACTGGATCAAGAAATATAATACAGGTACATCATGGAATACTCTGTAGCCACAAAAAAGAACAAAATGGTATCCTTTGCAGCAGCACGGATGCAGCTAGAGACCATTATCTTGAGCAAATTAATGCAGAAACTGAAAACCCAATTCCACATATTTTCACTTATAAGTGGGTGCTAAATATTGGGTACTCATGGACATAAATATGGAAGCAATAGACACTGGGGACTACTAGAGTGGGGATGGAGGGAGGGAAGGGGACAAGGGTTGAAAAACTAACTGTTGGATACTATGCTCACTATCTGGGTGATGAAATCATTAATATCCCAAACCTCAGCATCACACAATATAGCCATGTACAAACGTACACATGTACTCTCGAATCTAAAATAAAAATTAAAATTATTTTTAAATTATAACATTTAATGCTGAAAAATAGTGAATTGAGCCCTAAAAAATAAAATTATGATGATCACTTTCCACAGGAAAGAGAAAACTAACTGACCAAAATGAGGATATAATAGCCTCTGGTGTTAAAAAAAAAAACCTGCTACTTGCTTTCTTTAGCTAGGAAGAAATAATTTTACTTCAATTGCTGACTACTGAATTCCTTGTAGTGGTCCTATTTGTCTCTGTTTAGTGAAAGTCATTGTAGAATACTTTGTTTTTTCTTTTGGTTTTCCTTTTCCTTTGTTTGAATTTTTTTCTTTCTTTCTTTCTTTTTTTTTTTTTTTTAAATTAAGGAAGAGAACCCTGAAGCAAGACAATAATGTAAAATAATATTTAGTGAGAGCTTTCTACCACACCACGCTTTTCTAAATGCTTTACTTTCACCAATTCATTACAAGCTTGCAAAAAATAAAAATAAAAATGTCACTGGGGAAGAGAAAAGTTAAGTTTTCTAAGATTACAAACCTAATAAAGTAGAGGAGGACTTGTGCCAGGAAAGTCTCACTCTGAAGCGCACATCTTTAAATACGGACCTGGCGTTGCCTGCAGGATGAGTTGAGACAAAGGAAAGACAAACTGTTCTGGTAACAACGTATTAAAGGAGGTTGTAGACAAGGGCAAATGAACTAGGAAGAAGATTGAAAAGGGGGTGTTGGAGTGATTAGCTAGCTCAGCAACAAGCCAGGTTTATATACAAGCAAGAGAGAATACAAGGGAAAATGCAGGAGGAAAGAGAGAGAGCATTATCCAAATGACTTTTAAAAATAGAAAGGCTTACTATTCAATTCAGTTGAAAAGTTACTAAACATTTTCTAGCCATACAATCACTCAGTACATTCTGTCATAACTGATGTCTTTGTGTGGGTGGTATTTGGGATAATCAAGGACTACAGATTTTGTTCATATTTAGGGTGATGTCATAACAGCTGCCCGACCAGACTGAGATGAGAGAATTCAGAGAAAGCAACTATAGCCAGAGGTGACTCAGTAAAATACCACCCTAACCCAGGACAGAATCCTCAAAGATGTTGAAAAGGGCTGAGTGGCCCCAGTGACATCTTGGTTATACTTCAATGCTGTCTTTTTAACAACTCTTCTACTAAAAACAGAGAACATCCTTGCTCTGAAATGGAAGAAAGAGTGATGCCAGAGGCACAGGATATGTACAGGAATCCTGCAGGAAACCAAATGGGCTCTGAAAGCTTCACATTAACTTTGCTTAAAACTGAAGAAGTTCTAAATTAATTCATTTGACAAATTAGTATTCAGAATCTTCTTTGTGTTAGAGACTAGAGCATTGAACAAAACAGACAAAAATTCCTGTGCTCATGATGTTTACATTTCAACGGGCTTAAACTCTGATTCAGTTTTAACTACTAACGACCTTAAATTATGGTGAACCACACCCTGTCTTTTCAGTATACACTAAAATCAACACAAAACTTCAGTTCAGATAGGGACTTATTTAAATTTACATAAATACTTTAAAAATTATTTCAACTTTTATTTAGATTCAGGGAGTCCATTTGTAGGCTTGTTACAAGGGTATATTGTATGATGTTGACGTCTGGGGTACAAATGATTCTGTCACCCAGTTAGTAAGCATAGTACCTAAGAGTTTTTCAACCTTTGTTCCCCTTCTCTCTCCTCCCCTCTATTAATGTCTATTGTTCCCAAATTTATGTTCACGTGTACCCAATATTGAGCATCCTCTTATAAGTGAGAACACGTGGTATTTGGTTTTCTCTGTCAATTCACTTAGGATAATGACCTCCAGCTGCATCCATGTTGCTGCAAAGGACAGAATTTTGTTCTTTTCTATGGCTGCATAGTATTCTATGTTGTATATGTACTATATTTTCTTTCTCCAACCTACCATTATTGGGCACCTAGGTTGATTCCATGCCTTTGCTATTGTGAATACTGCTGTGATTAACATAAAACTTCTTGTTTCTTTTTGGCGGATTAATTTACTTTCCTTCAGGCATATAGCCTGTAACGCGATTGGTTATTCAAATGGTAGTTCTATTTTTAGTTCTACATAAAGACATTTTAAAAAAGAGTTATCTACTTTGGCTATACTGTTCCAAGGATCACTCACTGCATTTTTATTGAAGAAAAGTCCTCCTGGGTTCCAGAAGAGCTTTAATTGCTGCTTCCATTTCTTTCTCCATGCAGTTAAAACATTGCCTCTATTTAAGGGTTTTTATGATTACTTTTCTGAGAAAGTAGCCAAAAGTAAATGAGGTGCTACTAATTATCTCTAATCTAAATCTAGAGTATCATAAAGCCCACTTCCCATAGACACCAAATTCTGAATTTCATTCACTCACCCCTTAAGAAAGAGTTTATTTTCCCCATTTTGACTATCTCTTGATTCTTCCTATCATCTATTAAAATGTAGAAGATAATATCAATCATACAATTCAGAGCTGTGATCTCACAGGATAACATAAGTTAGAGGACCTAGCAATGCTAGACCCTAGTTAAAAAAGAAAAACATACTGATACTCCTTAGAAGTTAAGCCTCTCAGGTAAAAAGGTAAATTTCTAAGTGATGGTTATTAGCAAAGATATAAATAATGAAAGAATTAGCTGAATCCTGTGTGACACCATTCATTGATTTATTTTGCCTGAGATAAAAAAAAAAAAGGACAGAGCAAGAAAAAACTAAAAAGGATTAGTTTAAAAACAGTTCTGCAAGGGTCAGTTGACCACTGAGAATGTCTTGGTTGCATGATAACCCAAAGGCCTTGTGAAAATATGAATGTCCAAAATCAGTTTAAAGTTTGAAGTTGTTTGCTATGTGATTCATGAGGCTAGAATTCCCAGAGACCCTCACACTTTTAGTACAAGAAATTTTCCTCACAACATGCTTGCCTTCATGGATTTGCAGCTGAAATTTAAAAAAGAAAAAAAAAATTAATGAATTATATTTAGCTGAATATCAGGGCAGAGGTAACGAAAAGGGTATAAAACACATAGGAAGAAAACACTGCTATAGAAGAAAATCAGAACCACAGGTGACCAAGAAAATACAAGGCCCATAAAAACTGGATCTGTGATAGACTGATCTTAAGCAGATTCAAGGAGTTGGAGACTCCAGATGACTTCTAGCATGTTTATGTGTATGGAAAAAAAAAAAATATATATATATATACACACACACACACACACACACACACGCATATAAATACTTATGTGTATATAGATAGGTGTTTATATATGTCTGTGTATGTATACACGTGTGTGTTTGTGTGTGTGTATATATATAATCCCAATTCTTACATTCAGGAAAGTCATAGGACCATGCTAATATGGCTTATTTCTAACTGCATAGAATCTGGCATCATCTGGATAGAATGTCAGCAACCTGTGGCCCTTAGGCCAAACTTGACCAGCTGTCTGTTTTTATAAATAAAGATTTATTGAAACACAACCACACTCATTGCCTTGTATATTGTCTAAGACTACTCTTGTGCGTTTACAAAGCAGAGTAGAATAGTTGCAACAAACCATATACATCCAGATTCTGAAAGTCTGTAACAACCTGGTCCTTCACAGACAGTTTTCTAACTGATCTGTACATCACTCCCCTCCTTCCGTCTCTCCCACCTTTCTTCTCTCCCTGTTTTCCTCCCTTTCTCCTTCCATTTCTTCCCTTCTTCCTTTTTATTCCTTTTTGTTTTCATGTTTTTGACTGATCATCATATTGTCAAAAGTGGTTACTCTAAACTTTTTAGAATTTTAAAATGTATTGAAAAGTCTATGAATGCCTACTTGAAGTTTCTCTGTACTTTCACCTCCCTCTTTTTTTCATTTGTATATTCCAAAGCTTAGCCACCCACATTTGCCCTAAGAGCTTCCAGACTTTGCTATCTTGCCACATGCTTATTTGTCTAAAATTTTTCTCTATTCTCCCTTAAAAACATAAAAGTGTAAAACAACATAAGAAAAAAAGAGAAAAAAAAAAACACACAAAGACATCTCTCCAATTCTGATTCCCTGTAATTCACCGCCCTATCTGCCTTCACCCATGCTTTTAAACTACAAATATTTCTTTAAACATAACTCATATGTCACAGCCTCCACTTTGTTACCACCCACTTACACTATAAATTCCTGCAACCTGTCTTTGCCTTGCTACTCCAGTGAATTTTACTTAGAAGCTACCAAGAGCCAACTCATCACCAATTTTGTTTTGTTCCTCATTAAGTTCTTTTTGGTGAGGGATTTTGTTATATCTTTATTGAAACTCTATTCTCATTTTGTTTCTGAGACTAAAAATTCCACTAGTATTCAAGCAAAATACAACTTTTTCTCAAACATATGCTATATATTTCCTTGCCTTAAAGTCATCTTATGGTTGTGCTTTCTTTGAAAAACTATGCTTTTTGTGTGGCACAAGCACTTTCTACTCCAAGTTGTGATATAATACATCCATCAAATGTAACTCCAGGACGATACGAAAATGTCTTTTTTATTCACTGTTGTGTCCCCAGCATCAGTTACACGTTAAATACTAAACAACAATGGAATAGACGTATCTACTATCTGAAAGAAAATTCAGAGATCATCTATTCCAACCCCATTGACGTTCCCACGTTGAGAAAATAAATTACTGATAAAGCTGGCACACTCAAGCCTGTTCCAGTGCTTGGTTCGACATTTTAATGCTACCTCTATTACATCACTAAATTGTTATGGAATGTTTTCCTTTTCAAGGTATCTTAAGAAAAGTAATAACTCATTTAATTAATAAACTCATTTATTATTTGTAGATTATCAGGAATTGTGAATTTAAATGTTTTAGCCCCAACACCTGACATTTCATAACACACTTTTTGTTTTTTACATATGCTTTTATTTCTTACAAGATTTCATTCATGTGATATAAGTATCCCTGGATATACATACATTTTTCATGGGGAGGCATATTCATTTTAGAGAAATACTTATAGCACAATCTATCTGAAAATTTTGTAAAATTTTCCAGAAGCATGAGAAAAAAGAAATATTCCCCAGATGTGATATTATACCTAAAGTAACACATGAAGCTGTCATCTGTTCAAAAACTAAACCTTGCTCATTGGGAAGTAAAAAATGAAATAGTCAACTTTAATATTACTTGGAGTCATCTTTTGGCAGCGTAATCTATAACACCTAATTTTATGAGTTTGTATTGCCTCAAATATGAGCTCCCACACATCCCACTAAAATCTGTTGACTGCCTTTCTATTTTAGCCTCTGTAAAAATAGAAATAAACTCTGTAGCTTGAAGAAGTTTATAATATTGTGAGAGAGGAATAATAGCATTAAGCAGCCGGGCTTTAGTTTTCACATCTAAAAATGGAAATAAAATTCCTGTCCTGCCTAGCTCATGGTATGTTTGAAAGAGTCAGAGGAACAGTGAAAACACTGTAAAATATAAATAACTACAGAAATTTCAATTATTATTATTATTATGCTCATTACATGACAGCAAATTATTAAAGATCAGAATATTTGAAAGTAGTGAAGCCTTTGGGAGAAATCAACTTAGAGCAGAGAGTTACGGAAATCTTGATGAAGGAAGTTGCTTCTATTCCCATCATCACCTCCATCACTTTATATCCAGACCAGAAATTACCTATCAGTGATCTACTGCCCCCAGTTACTTCCTATTCTAAATCTACTATGCCAACACCAAACCAAGTTCTTACTTAGATCTTCACAATCATTGTATCAAACACCTTCAAACACCCATAGGATGCCAGAAGCAATCTAAATTCCTCATTTGGAAGTATCTCAGCCTTATCTCCAACTGTTCAGTTTCTCTAACTCTCCACTCCAGCTAAATTCCTGCAGCAACAATTGCCTATATCATTAATTTGGTAATTTGTTTTTATTTGTTCCAGCAAAGAATTAATGTGGCTCATTTGACAATTAATCATGTAATGTAATTCCTTATAGCATCTGTTCTGCTGTTGCATCAAGCTGTTACTTATATTTTCATTTCCTTTATACAGTTTCCATTTTCTCATCTCTCAATGAGACATCAATGGCCATTAAAAATTAAGTGTTTTAATCTTCCACTTGTTTCCACACCCAAACCCCCCAAAGTCATGCATATAATTTTGCTTCAATTCAATCTTAGAAGCTTATTGAACAATTCTGCAAAGCCCCAGTCTTTCCTGCTAAAGATGATAGACATAGTGCTTGTCTGTGAAAAGCAATATATATATACATATATTGCTTTTATATATACTAATATATCCTATATAGATATATATCATATATATCAGATATAACAGATATATTACTATCTCATATATATCTCATATATCTCATATGATATATATATATCTCATGTATCTCATATATAAGATATCTCATATATATGAGATATATGATACATATATGAGATATTAGTATTTCTATCCCATGTCTTCCAGATCCGCTTTCAACACTGAAGAATATATTCCTTCAGCTGATGGAAATGTTGTCAGCTGGTCTTCCCAGGAATTGCCTCAGCTGAAGTTTCTTACCCAAATCATAACTCCTTCCTAGGTAACTCACATCTAATAACTGATCAGTGCCAGTATGGCAGGATGTAAGGACACAGATCCATCACCCCTACTTGTGACAACTGTGAAGGGGTCATCACAGCTTTGGAGCATTCCCTTTGCCCAATCCTGCTTTTTATCCTTTTCCCTACAGAAATTCCTGCACACTAATATCTACTTCATAGTCTGCTTTCCAATTGTGTTAGTCGTTTCTTTCACTGCTATAAATAGCTGAGGCTTGGTAATTTATAAAGAAAATGTTTAATTTTGGCTCATGGTTCTGCAGGCTGTACAGGAAGCATGGTGCTGGCATCTGCTCCTGGTGAGGGCATTAGGAAGCTTTCAATCATGGCAGAAGGCAAAGAGGGAGCAAGAAAGAGATTGAGGGGAGACCTTAGACTTTTAAACATCTCAGATGAATTAACTGAGCAAGAATTCATTCACTAGCAAGGAGATGGAACTAAGTCATTCATGAGGAATCTGCCTCCATGATCCAATACCTCTCACCAGGCTCCGCCTCCAACATTGGGGATTACATTTCAACATGAGATTTGGAGGAGAAACACATCCAAACCGTATCACCAATGAATATAATTTCTGACTAAAAATAGAAACACAAAGCCCATTGCATTTACCTTTTTCACTTGACTCCCAGAAACTCTTAGCTAAACCTTAAACTCAATTAAGGTTAATTGTTATTCTGTTTGCTTTATAGTCATTTCCCCACCACACTTCATTATTTATTTCACTGTTAATATGTTAACAGTACATTTCTTATTGTTAACATCACTGTTAATCCACTTCTTATATTTTAATATGTGACTATTATGTACTGTTCTTATCAAAATCAGTTTTAAAACATTTTTTAAATATGCAAAAATAAAAAATAGTCTTGAGAGAAGAAAATGAGAGAAAAAATAACTTCTCCACAAAGAAGTATAAAATTCCAAAAAGGTCTATGGTTTAATATTTAGTTGGAAACATGAGAAATACTTCAATAAGTTGATTTGAGATGGCTCTTGAGATATGATTTGGCAGATAGAGATAAAGAGTTGTAGATAATCTGCATTTGGGGAGGGTAGATAAGCTTGGAAGAATCATGACCTGAGCTAGACCATAAAGGATGATCGACATTAGAAGAGCAAAAAAACGAGAGAAATACTAAGTGGAAATTATAGTAAATCCAAGTTACAAAGGTAGAAATGACCATTATGTAGGCTTATGTGGAAAAGTTAAAAAAAAAAAAAAGAACAAAAAAGATTCACCATTGCTTCTGAAATCAATGTTGCATCTAGAAAGCCAGAACCTTTCTGTGGATTCTGAAAAATACATTAATTTAAAAATGCAGGTCAGAAAAACGCCATATATATATAATACATAAATATTATGTATAAGTCCTTATTATTTTAACAGGTGCACAAAAGCATCCTCTTTATTTCATAGAAAAGGATGATATTTTATTTTTCTGCATAGGGAGGTTTCTGCCTTCCTACCAACTTCTTACATGGTCCATGTGTCAGTCAGGGTCCAGAGAAGAGACACAAACCAGACAAATAATTCAAGCAGGAGAAATAAAATTTCATGTAAAGAGAATTATTAACTAGTAAAAGATAATTAATGTCTAAAATGAATTTTTAAAAATATAAAAATATAGGCATTGCAGATTTAGGGAGAACATTCTACCTTAGGATTAAGTGAGAAAACCCAAAGAAGGGACCAAATTGTAAGCTCTCTCATCCCTCTTCCACAAAGATGATATTAAGATCTCATTAGGAAGAGTATGACTACAGCACACAGGATGGCAAAAATATGTGTGAGGGTATCCTGGGTCAGAGCTGGCGTGCTGAAAGCTGCCCTTCAGGTTGCCTACAGTGTTCACTGAAGCACTGTGGGCTGGCACAGGTACATAGGAAGCTGCCTTCTGAATCCCATGGGATGGAGTCAGCCAATCACTGCTGGGTTGCTAGAGAAATTTTCCAGGGGTTGAATGGAGAGCACACTAAAGGCCAAGCGTCACAGGCTCCCCATATACCTGTCCCCACAGGCATTCTACAAAGAAAAAAGGAATCATACCAGAACTTGGAGGAGAAGCCTTGTCCTCTGCTATACTGTACACTGCTCTCCAACGCCCTTTATTGACAAAAACCTAACACTGAGTTACCTGACAAAGGAGAAATATTTGTAGGGCCCAGCTTCAGTATCACAAAGCAGGAAAAAAGAAGAGTAGATTTGGAGCTGAGATGCCAAAAACGGATAATTGGAACAGTCCATCACAGAATTAACTTTGGTAAATTATATTATAAACAACAGAATAACGAATTGAGGAAAAATGACCCTGAGTTTCCTTCAAATATACTATGTTTTTAAAATAAAGAAATATGTCTAAATGTATCGTGAGTAAATTCCATAGACAGGAAAATACATTCAGTTTTATATACAATATATAGTATAAAGCAAAGGCAAAAATCACTCTACCTTTTGCAGTACATCAAATATTAAAATATTATTTTATCCAGGTTATTATAAGTTTCCTCTTCAAGTGAACAAGTCAAATTAGTAAATAAATAATCTAGTTACCCACAATTCTTGAGTCTCAAATCTTTGTTTCCAAACTACTTCTCCCCGTGGCTCCAGATATATTTAATCTGTCAGCTACTGAGCATCTCTATTTTGATGTCGCAATCATTACTTCCAGCTCCAATGTCCAAATCTCAATCATGAGCTAGTAAAGCAGTTCTCAAAAAAATAAAAACCAATACTGAGCGTATTTTCTGAGGTGTAAATGTTCTCAACATGGCCTCTTTCAAGCTACGAAAATTTAATAACCATTAAAACTATCTTCATGGATTAACCTGGAGGACATTATGTTAAGTGAAATAAGCCAGGCACAGAAAAACAAATATGACGTGATCCTCTTCAGATCTAAAAGAGTTGATCTCATAGAAGTAGAAAGTAGAATGGTGGTTACTGGCCGCTAGAATAGTTTTGGTGGTGGGTGGGTGTTGGAGAGATGTTAGTCAAAGGTTACAAAACTTCCATTAGATAGGTGGAAAAAGTTCAAGAGATCTGTTGTGCAACATGATGGCTATAGTTAATAACATACTATGTTTTTAAAATATGCTAAAAGAGGAATATAAGGTGTTGCCACCACAGAAGTAATAACTATGTGAGTTAATGAATAATTAGCTAGATCTACTCACTCCACAATGTATACATACTTCAAAACTTTACACTGTACATGATAAATCCATAAAATGTTATCTGTTGATTTTAAAATAAAAACCACAACAAACAAAACTGTTCCTAATTACGTGTTCAGTGTCATAGTGAATCGCAGCCCCCTCCACTCCACTACCCAAGCAAGAAAGGCACGTTTCATCCTGTATTCTTCTGCCCCTTCACCACCCAAATTACTCTTTATTAATTATAAATGACATAATCATTATATTAATTCTTAAGCTTTGTTTTTTCCCTAATCTGTCACTTGCCTTTATTCCCACTGCCACCACCTTACATTGTGCCATTTTTGTGTTTCACTGGGCTCACTGGTATTCTTGCCTTCAGTCTGTATTTTCCATGTATTGTTCACTTATGCTAGAATGATCTTTCAATGCACCCAAATATGGGCTGCTTCACTTTTTTCTTTTCTTCTTTTCTCTTCTGTGTGTGTGTGTGTGTGTGTGTGTGTGTGTGTGTGTGTGTTTGTTATGCAGTCTCCTTGTGGGTCCGTGTGTGTGTGTTTGTGATGCAGTCTCCCTCTGTTGCCCAGCTTGGAGTGCAGTGGCTATTCACAGCTGTAATCATTGTGCACTACAGCTTCAAACTCCAGGTGATCTTCCTGCCCGAGCCTTCCAATTAGCTGGGACTACAGGTATGTGCCACCAGGACTTGCTACTCCACTTATCTTAAAACAAGTTTGTGACTTTTGATATGAATATAAAGATATTTATGGCTCTTGATAACCTTTCTACATTTATCCTGAATTGTACCCTGATCGTCCCCGCCCCTGCACACCTCAATCTGCCTCCTCTCCAGTCATTTTGAACTATTTGCAGCTCTCACATGTGACTGCTGTTTCTGACTTTCAGGCTTTTACATATACATCTTTCATCAGATTTGGTTGTTTTTAGTTATTTTTTCTATTTTTCTTATCAATGGCTTGATCAATTTTTTAATTCCACTACTTTCTATTAGCTTTGTAATTGCATCTATTTACATTCTTATGATCCTTATATTTTAGGTTATATTCATATTTTACAGTAACAAAATAAAAGACTAAAGAAAATGTCTACTTTGCCCCTGAACACAAAGAACTGAGAATGCTTGTACTGATCTTACTCATGATACCCTCTTATTCATGTCTTGTATTTTATTTTTATCTTTATTTTAGTTGCCCCAAAGTTATTTTTGAGCCATTAATTATTTAAATTTGCCTAATTATTTAGCAATTCTTTGTTCACCATTGCTCATAATGTGTCACCTTTTTCTACCTAGTTTCATTTTCATCTTCTCGACGTGCATTTTCTAGTAGTTCAGAGTGTCTGTGCATAGAAACCTTTGCAGTCTTTGTTTGCTTGAAAATAACTGTACTTTAGCCTCGATTTTCATCACCAATTTAGCAATTCTGATGTAGAGTTCTAGTTTGAAAATTACTCTTCTCAGCACTTTGAAGATACCATTCTGTTGTTTTCTAGCCTCCAATGTTGCTTTCTAATACCTCTGTTGTTCAACTAATTATAATTTATTTGTATAACATCTATACTTAAATTTGCTTTTACATGATCTGCTCAGAATTAACTGTGGTTTTCATTCTGATAATTCATATATTTTATTAATACTGAAAATTTCTCTATCATTAGCTCCTTAAATATAACTGCTTCCTCATTCTTCCTCTCGGCTCCTTCTGGAAATCCTATTTCAGATAGGTAGGTAGGTAGGTAGGTAGGGTGGATGGATGGATGGATGGATGGATGGATGGATGGATAGATGGATGGATGGAGAGAGAGAGAGAGAGAGAGAGAGATTCTGTCATTTTATTCTCCATCTCTCTTAATTATTCTCTCACACTTTCTACTTCTTTTTCACTTGTGTCACATTTGGGGAATTTTCCCCAGGTTTTATTTCTTGGGCATAGTTTTGTCCAATTGTCCCTTTATCTCTTATGTTTCTAAATTTTAATATTTATAGTTTTCATTTCCAGCAGTTCTATTTTGTTCTTTTTCAACTTTGTCTGTTCATATTCTCTTTTATATTCATTTATAAGAGCCCTATTTTTATTTACATTTCTTAGTTTTTAAACATATCAATTCAACAAATTCTAGAATTATCCTCAACACTGTGAATAAAATGGACAAAAAGATTCTTGCTGCCATTGAGTTTAAATTCATATTTTATGTTCTTTCTCAGCCTGTCCCATTATTTCAGGTTTTCAGACATGGTTGTTGACTCTTCTATTTGTGATTTCTGTTTTCGTTTTGTTTTATTTTGTTTTTAGACAGCAACTCGCCCTGTTGCCCAGACTATAGTGCAGTGGTGGGATCTCGGCTCATTCCAAACTCTGCCTCCTGGGTTCGAGCAATTCTCATGCCTCAGCCTCCCAGGCAGCTGGGACTACAGGTATGTGCCACCATGCCTGGCTAATTTTTTTATTTGTTTTATTTTTAGTAGAGACGGGGTTTTGTCATATTGGCCAGGCTGGTCTCAAACTTCTGAGCTCAGGCAATCCACCTGCCTCAGCCTCCCAAAGTGCTAGGATTACAGGCATCTACTTGTGATTTCTAACTCTCAGTGTCAATGACTTTTGTCATGGTGCAGGGCGGAAAGGGAGTTGACTCATCCTGAGAGGGAATTTTTTTCCCTATGGGTCTCTATGTACAGGTAGGTTGGAAATGTTCCTTCAGAGCAGTTTTGGATTTGACTGTTCTGGATGTCCAAGGTGTTTCATTGCCTCAAGATCACTTTTTGTGTTACAATGTCTACTTGGAGATCTCTGTACCATGAGGAGAGTAAAATGTATACATTATACACTGTGTAAAAACAAGCTTTGAATTTTTATTTCTTAAAAGAGTTTTCTTTTGTTTTGTTTTTTGTTTTATTCATATTCTTGGGCAGAGTCAAACTTTTCTTTCTCTGAGTTTTTTTTTTGTTTGTTTGTTTGTTTTTTTTTTAGTCTCTGTTCCATGGAAGACTCATCTGTTTCTGGTTTTGGCTTTATGCAGGCATTTCAGTTCCAAATCTATGCCCTATACTGACCTATTGCTTCTTATTCCTGGGTGAGAACAGAAGCACGCATGGCTAGGTGTAGGGGCCCAGCTTCAGGACTAATCTCTCAAACCCCAACCCTAAAACCCAGCACTGCAGTGTTATAGTAACTTGCAGTGTTAATGAATTGGTTTTAAGCTCCCTCTTTTGTTTCTTTCCTTTAATTTTATATTTTAACAATAGTAATTTAAAAATATACTTCCTCCCTTGCACAAAAGTTAATCATTTTTTGTTTCCTTGAGGAAAAATTTTATGTTAGCTTGCTCTACCACATGACTGTACAGCTCTTAACTCTAATGATACTCTCATTTCTGTCTTGTAATTTATTTTTGTCTTCACTGTAGCTGCCTCAAAGTTATTTTCTGAACCATCTATTATTTACATTTGCCTATTTGTTGGCCAATTCTTTTTTCATCATTGCTCATAATGTGTCACCTTTTTCCACCTGGTTCCAATTTCTTGCAGTGCATTTAGAAGTCAATCCACGGTCACTTATACTCTTTGCCTAGAGCACCATATTCACGAGGTCCTTAATATCAAGCATCAATGGCATGTGTTCTTTCTGCAAGTGGAAACAATTCTACGAATACCCTGTATCACATTTACCTCATTATGTTGTGCTACCTTTTTATTTGTATTATATCCTCTTCAGGCTATGAATTGCTTGAGATTAGGGTATGTAAATTACTCATCACTACAAGATAGCATAATACATACGACTCTGTAGCCCCTAATTGTAGAATGACTGAATGATTGAATAAAGACATGAATATGTTTTATCATAGTGGAAAAGTGGACTAACATTCTTGTACACTGAATATACGCATACTCATACTCTCATACATGTATAAACACAAACACACAATTTCAGACATTTTAATATCTTATTTGAAAAAATTGTTTTAGAGTTTACCAGAAACACATAGCGAAAAATGATTTTGAAAATTCGATAACAACTTTTGAGCAAATGTCTATCTTACTAATTTATTGATGTTGGTTATTTTTGGGGAAATCTCAATTCTTTACAGTATAATCATGCCTAAGTGTTATAAGGAGATTATTATAAACTTGCTTAACTATTTATATAGCTCAGAAGTATTTGAGTTGGATTTTTCTAGTTCATTTTTCAAATGAAAAGGTACTTACTCAGAGCTTAGGAAATGAGAAATGCTGGCTTGCTAACGAGAATTCTCTTTTATGTAGTTACATCTCCACTTACTGAAATGTTGAGATTTCAGTAAATGGAGATGTAACTACATAAAACAGGATTATGTAACTAAAAGTCAGGTTCTGTAATCTTGCATTTTTGCAATTTTTGATGTGTATGTGTGTACATAGTTGTAAATAAATCACAACTGTAGCTAGTTGTGAATGCCTCATTGCACTTATCCATAATGCCAGTTCCTTCTCTTTCTCTTTGTGTTTTCTGGGTATCATATTGTAACCTTGGGTAGTTATGCTGATTTAGAAGGTCTGTAATATTCTCTAAAGATATACAAATTGAAACAATTGTACACTACAGAAGGAGCTAGTATCAACTTTGATGCTTATTCACTTCACAGAAGAAATGATTCAATTTTTGACTTTGTTCTTCTAGATTTTGTTCCTCAAATAGTCCTATATTCACATTTCTTAAGGCATTTTAAAAAGGTTAGTTTCGCTACTGTCTCCTAATGCTAAGGAAATATTTCCTGATGTACAAAGCAGTAGACATTTTAGTCTTATGAGAAAAAAATAAGTTATGTGAAATTGCATTAAACTAGATCATTTTTATTTGAAAACCTGAGAAGAATTGGTTTTCTTGAAGAAAAATCTTCCTCTAGAGTGAAAGAAACAAATTCTACTAATGCAGAAAATAATTTGAATTGCATTTGAGTAGATGGGCACAACTGAGAGGAGAAAGTTTGATTTATTTTAATACTGCTTTTCAGTGACCTGCTTTGCATCACTAAATCTAGGAAAGCAAAACTAAGTATTACAAATGAAGTAGAATTAAAACATTTCTCTATCTTATAAATACAAATTCATTTCAAAATATTTTAATCATATTTTTCTTTAACAGAAAAAATTTAAAATAGTACATACATGCAAAACAAGATTCATTTACCTTTGTATTTATGCACATGACATCAGTTGCAGCCATCATGCCAATACTCAATGACAGATGGTATATGATATAAAGAAATCTAGTTATATACATATATATCATATCAAATCTGCCATATTAAAAAGGCTTTTGCTCATATTAAAGCTGCTTCTAATTTTCTCTGCCAGAGTAAGCAATTCATTAGGCAATATGTTTGATGAGAGCAATTAAATTCCCATCTTTCCAGGATGGTAGCATCTTTCATGGACAAGACATACAACATCAAACAAAAGCACCAAATGAAATGAAAGGAGAAAAAAAGCCAGTTGCATTAGTTTTCACTAAACAAGTTATTTTCTGTCCCCAGCTGTCAAAATATAACAATGGGCTACTTTGCAATAATACTTTTCTATGTGGAAAATAGGCAAGTAATCATCCAACAAAAAAATTATAGATTTTTTTTCATCACTATATAGGGCCTTAGAAAACATGTAGCAAGTCTACTATCTGATGCGTCATAGTTGAGGAAGCTAAGGACTAGAGGGCAAACTGTACAAGCCTCTTTGAATTGCAAGCATCAGCAATTCACTCAGGCAATCTTAAATAACAGGGATTTATAATGTAGCTACACATGGCAATAAGGCAGAAAAAATTCTCATAGGAATCAAAGAAGATACGTTTTACATTGTTCAGGATCCACATAGCTCTTTCTCAACTTTTTGCTCCAAAAACCCTAAGAGCTGGAGTTGGTGCATCATCCTGACTTTACAACACCTTCATTAATGTGGCTTAGGTATTCACTAAGTGTCAGCTCCTCTCAGTGTGTTTTTTGACTAATTATCCCTTTACCAGCAGGCTCTCCTTTATTGGCTATATTATCTTCTCACCTTGATCAGTTTTTTCTCAAACATTCACTAAACGTTTGCTTAATCACAGCTTCTCTATACTTGAAAATATCTATAACTTCTGCTTCCACTGCTCCCTTGTGGCCTTTCTCTGCCTCCTGGCATTTCTCTCTTATGCTTCCCTTGGCCTTGCCTGATTGTCTCCTTATTTCATTGTTCAATTTTCCAGGAGACAAAACCTCATTCACCTGACTAATCTGTACTGTTTGGGAGAACAGGGCTTTCTACAACAGGCTATTCACAGGACTCTGCCCACTATAGATTGTATTGGCTATGGACAAGAAAGAGGTTAGAAAAGTGGGCAAATAACATGAAAACCACATAGTTTCCCCTGCTCAAGGAATAGGTACACAGAAGCTTGCATTTTTTGGGAATTGTGTGTGAACTATACAGTTCCATGATATGTAACTGAAATCCTTACTCCCTTTACGTGTGTATTTCATGCTCTTCACAAATTGAAATGTAGAGTATTCTCTGTACATTACCAATGTATTTTCATTTCCATGTAGATTTGCTTATGCTGTAATTTTTGTCTTATAAATCTTTCAGTTCCCATCTGTATTAGTCCATTCTCATGCTGCTTCGAAGAAATGCCTGAGACTGGATAATTTATAAAGAAAAGATATCTAATTGATTCACAGTTTCGCATGGCTGAGGAGACCTCAGGAAACTTATAATCATGGCAGAAGGCACCTCTTCACAGGGCAGCAGGAGAGAGAATGAGAACAAAGCGAAGGGGGAAACCCCTTATAAAACCATCAAATCTCTTTATTCAGTCTGTCATTGATGGGCATTTGTGCTGGGAAACCATCATTCTCAGTAAACTAACACAAAAACAGAAAACCAAACACCGCATGTTCTCACTCATAAGTGGGAGTTGAACAATGAGAACACATGGACACAGGGATGGGAACATCACACGCTGGGGCCTGTTGGCCTGTTGGGGAGTGGAGGGCGGGGGGAGGGATAGCATTAGGAGAAATACCTAATGTAGATGACGGGTTGATGGGTGCAGCAAACCACCATGGCACATATATACCTATGTAACAAACCTGCACGTTCTGCACATGTGCCCCAGAACTTCAAGTATAATAAAAATCAAAAATAAAAATAATGAAAAAAAAATCAGATCTCATGAGAACTCACTATCACAAGGACAGTATGGGGGAAAAGCATCCCCGTGATTCAATTATCTCCACCTGGTCCTGCCCTTGATATGTGGGGATTATTACAATTCAAGGTGAGATTTGGGTTGTGATGCAGAGCAAAGTCATGTCACCATCTTTTTTGAAATCCAACTACACATTCAGGGCCCATTTTTACGTGTCAATTTATCAAAGACATCAACTTTATTTCCCCTTAGTATTTTACTTCTAACATTTTACTTAGTAGTCTACTTCTAACATTTTATGCCATTATCATGTTCTATCTTATACTACAGATATTTGTGTGTTTCATCTCCTAAACCAGATTTTAATTTTCTGGAAGGCATGGAGTATTTTTATTTCATCTCTATCTTAAGCAGCACCTACGCTAGCATCGTATACTTAATGCTCAGTAAATTCTCACAGAATATATTAATTCAACCATTCAACATTCATTCATTGAGTGCCTTGTGATGGTTAATATTGTCACCTTGATTGGATTGAAGGATGCAATAAAAAGTCTAGACTGGCTTAGTCTCCCAGACTACATCTTTCTCCCATGCTGGATGCTTCCTGTCCTCACACTGGACACCACGTTCTTCAGCTTTGGGACTTGGACTGGATTCCTTGTTCCTCAGCTTGCAAATGGCCTATTGTGGGACCTCAACTTGTGATCCTGTGAGTCAATACTCCTTAATTATATGTATGTATATATATATACACACACATGTGTGTGTGTATCCATTTATACATACATATATGTATATATATGTGTGTGTATGTATATGTGTGTGTGTGTGTATATATATATCTCCTATTAATTCTGTCCCTGTGGAAAAACCTGACTAATACATGCCTAATATGTGCTGGGCACTATTGTAGGGTCTAGAGATAGAGCAGTGACTGAAAAAAGGCAAAAATCCCTATTCTCTTGGAGCTTACATTCTATCAAGGGAAAAAGAAGTAAAATA
This sequence comes from Mandrillus leucophaeus, assembly GCF_000951045.1. Classification (NCBI taxonomy): domain Eukaryota; kingdom Metazoa; phylum Chordata; class Mammalia; order Primates; family Cercopithecidae; genus Mandrillus; species Mandrillus leucophaeus. The sequence continues at coordinate 1,826,972 of NW_012107475.1, read as the reverse complement.
TAGAGAATGAGAGTAGATAATTATTGTTATGGAGAAAAATAAAGTACAGAAGAAAAATTAGGAGTGTTAGGATTTTGGTAGTAATTTTAATAGAATGGTCATGGAAATCATCACTGAGAAGGTAGATTTGAGAATAGGCATGGATGAGGGGAATTGAGAGGGAACTATGCAGATAATGGAAGGACCAGCACTCCTGTAGAAGGAACAGCAAAGTGTAAACTCCCAGAGGCAGGAGCATGCCTAGCATTTCCAAGAAAGTGCAAAGAGGTCACAGAGGCTGAGAAAGGAAGAGAAAGATGGTACGAACTTAGGGCAGAGAGGTTTGGGTGGGAAGTGGGGGTTAGTTAGAAGCTTTAGAGGCGGTTGTTAGGATTTTGATTTTTCCCAGAAGAATGCTATAGTGCCATTCACACTTTAAAAGAATCACTTTGACTGTTGTGTTCAAAAGAAGCAATGGATAGATGCAGGTGAACTAATAGGAGGCTCCTGTAATAATGGAGATGTGAAATAATAGTGACTTAGAGTAGGAAGGTAGTGGAAGAGGTGGTGAAAAGTGGTCAGATTCTGGATATAACTGGAAGGTAGAGCTGACAGATTTGACTAACAGATCACACATGGGGTATAGGGGAAAGAGACAATTTAAAAATCACTTCAAATGTTTTGGCCTGTACAACCAGGAGGTGGGGTAACCATTTGTTAAATCAGGGAAGATGCCAAAAAAAACCCAACAAAACAAAGAACCAACCAGCCAAACAAAATCTCCAGGTTGGTTGGGAATAAAATAGAGTTCAGTTTGAGATGTCATATAGAAAGTTGGCTGTAAGAATCTATATTATAAGGAAGGAGCCAGAGATGAGATACTAATTAGGAAGTCATCAGATTGTGTCAGTATTTAAAGTCACAAGAATTAGATACAATCATTTGAGAAAAAAGGTGTAGAACAAGATGTGAAGAAGTCCAAGGACTTCAGGCCCTGGGGCTTTCCAAAATGTAGCCATAAATTAAGGAAGACTCCCAAAGGAGGATGAGAAGTAGTAGTCATAAAGTTGGAAAGGAACTAAAAAAAGAATGGGACTGTAGAAGCCCAGAGAAGACAATGTTTCCAGAAGAAAGGATATCAAATGCTTTTTTTTTTTTTTTTTTTTTTTTTTTTTTAAAGACAGAGTCTTGCTCTGTTGCCAGGCTGGAGTGCAGTGGTGCGATTTGGCTCACTGTAGCCTCTGCCTCCCGGGTTCAAATGACTCTCCTGCCTCAGCCTCCTGAGTAGCTGGGACTACAGACGTCCACCACCACGCCCAGCTAATTTTTGTATGAAGTGTGAGTAAAGATGGGGTTTCACCATGTTGGCCAGGATGGTCTCGATCTCTTGACCTTGTGATCCGCCTGCCTTGGCCTACGAAAGTGCTGGGATTACAGGCGCGAGCCACCATGCCCAGCCCATATGTACCTTTTAAACTGTGAGTAAGATAGAGAAAGTGAGGACAGCCATTGCAGGAAAGAAAAAGAAAAGAAAGAAAAAGAAAGAGAAAGAGAAAAAGAGAGAGAGAGAGAAGGAGAGAAAAGAGAGAGAAAAAAGAGGAAGGAAGGAAGGAAGGAAAAATAAAGAAAGAAAGATAAAGAAAGAGAGAGAGAAAGAAAAAGAAGACAGCATGATGAAGCCGTCTGCACAGCATTTTGGAAGCAATCTTCCTGACTAGAGATGGAAATACCTTAAAGTTATTGTGGTATTATGAAAAGAAAACAAATCATGAAATATATGACCTTAGTTTTGAATCTTAACTGCTCCTTTCTAAGTTCATGACCATGGGAATATATACTTAATTTATTTGACTCTCAGTTCTCTTATCAGCAAAAGGAGAATACCACTATATGTATAACAAGAGATATTATACTGATCAAGGGAGTGTGTGTGTGTGTGTGTGTGTGTGTAACATCAGACATTTACTATGCACTTTTAATGTGCCTAGTGTTGGTCTTAGTGCACACATGCACCCTACATTTACTTTATTTATTTAATAATATTTTGCTAACTTCTGTTACATTTTACAGATTAGGAAAATGAAACACATCTAAAAAAGTTAGATGCCTGCAGTCACATCCTAGAAAATGGTAGGAGTTGTGATTCAAACCAGTATGATCAGGCTTCAGAATTGCTTTTAAAAACTTTTATTTTGCATCTCACTTGATGCAATTTATATGTTGCTGGATGCATAGTAGATATTCAATAAATGTTCACTGAATTTGAATGTAGGACATCAACAATAATTTTATTCCTGAATCCAGAAATGAGCCTTCATCAAATAGCTCTTAGGCAGTTTAGAAAAACATCCCATGAAGCTAAAGAGGAACATTCAGGTGGGGAAGGTGAGAAGGCCAAAGGGTGTAATTTAGACACTTATAGGTAGAGTGGCCACAGCTGTTCTATCCCCTCCTGGCTACCTCTCAGATTACCAAGCAAAACCCAAATGATTCAGAAGCAGTCCGAATGCACAACCAGATAGTTAACATCCATTTCTTTGTTCAAATGCCCCATATGCTAGACTCTGATTAGCTCTCTTGGCACCAGCACACATACCAATTTAAGCTGGTTGCTTTCTGGCTTGTGGTGCTCTTTTATAAAGTGGAACTGAGAGTCAAACAAAATGAAATGTCAGTTCAATGCCAAGACTATTTTGTTCTTCCAATTTTCAACATTATAGAAAATACATAGGCAGAGTTCAGATTTAACCTGGTACTGCTGAAGGGTTCCTGGGATCCCTTCGGTAATACACAGAGGGTGTATTCCAGTTCTCTCTTGTTCATTTCTTCAAAATTGAGCACACTTTTATATTAGCCAGGAAAAGAGGGAATGGAGAGCATTTAGTGTTATGAATAAATAAACCTGTGCATTCCCGGCTGTAATGAAATGCATTGTTGAAAATAAATATAGCCAATGGCTTCTAGGGTACAGATGTCTTCTCCTGGATCAGGACTCGCAGGTCCCAGTGTTTTCTAAGGGAGAACCTAAGGAGAAGAATTGGGTTTGGAGGTGTCATCCATCACACTGCATGGATGAGCTGCCAGTGCATGCCAGAAGCCAAGTTTGTGATCTACACTCAAAGCTTTCACAGGCATTCCCACCTCACCTTCTACCTTGTTCCCATCCATTCCCCATTCCCCATTTCCCAGGAACACAGGAGCTCTTCATTCATTCATTAGATTAATGGCATCTTTCCTTTTGTTCCTCTCTCTCAAGGCTGCTGTTTGAATAGAGGAAATGAATACATATTGTATTAACTTATATTTTCCTAAGGTTCAGCCAATGTAATGAGAGACCTGGGTAATATTTTAATATGTACTTTATCATATTATCAAGGAAAATAGATTTTAAAAGTCATGCACTCTCCTGGTTAGTTGTGTTGACCTATGTTGATTCATAACACTGTTTAAGATAAACAGATCCACTATGTGTACTCTAAATAGCCAACACTCTTGTTTTATCGACTATTTTTGTAAAATACTTGACTTTATATTAAAACTTTAATATTTGGATTGAAGGCTTATAGAATTATATATGTTCTAATTTGAGGTTGACATAGATTATTTTCTTATTTAGGAAAAAATATGGTTTCTGAGAACACATACCTTACTCTAAATATTTTTTAATGTTCATGATTTAGATAATGTTTTCATAAAAATGTTGTGTCATTTGAAAGCATTCAGGGAATGCTGTTATTATGTTATTTACTACCATTTATATAGATTTTTCTGACATATTGCTGACCTAACAAATAAAAAAAGTCACTTTAATTAAAATTCTTTACAGTGCAAAAAAGGTCAAGTAATTAGTTTTCTTTAAGAACTCCCTATGTCAGATGCAAAGTTACATTTAGCCTGATGTTGGTTTTTTTTGGTACCCATATGCAACTAACTGTAACCCAGATATCAAAGAAAGCAAACAAAATATAATCATTAGTCTATTACTTGATAGCTAATGACATCTTTAAGAAATCAAACATTTATTTCTTAAACACCGCTATAAAGACCTTTCTTAAGCAAGGTTGAAATCCTTATGGTTTGCTTCTAAAGACAATCTGATTAGATTATAAGATATAAAAACATGATGTGTTCATTATATATTTATTCAATGTGGCCTCCACAATGTACCACAAGGACAGTTTTTTTTTTCCTAAATGTATCTTGTTTGTGTCTCTCTAGTACTTGCCACAACAAAACACTTAGATAAAAGTGTACATTTAAAAAATCAGCAGTCCAGTAGTAAATATTTTTTATGTTCAGGTGCCTTATGTTTGTCAGCAGTTCTACTCATTTACAGAGAAAAGTAACACATATGTGCCATTTTTCTTAAATGGATACCTAAATATGTTTGATTCTGGTAGGAATATAACAAAAGAGCTTAACTTAGCATTTGAAAAATATATAAAAATTCATGTCTATTCAAAATGTGACAGATATTTGCCCAATGTGTATCACCTTAGATATTTTCTTAAAAATCTTGGTAAACATGTCAATTTCCTGCATACAAATGCCAGGGTGGATCATACTTACACAATATAAATAGCAATTTCCTCTGGGCAAAAGGAAAAAAAAAGAATACTGATTTTATTAATTTTATAACTTGTATTCATCCTAGAGGAATATTAGGTTTTGATGTCTTAACAATTATCACCTCATAAACATCATAAATGCCACCATGATAATAGCATTAACTGAGACTTTCATTTGGATTTCCAAAATTCTTTCAGGCTCAAAAATTTAGAGCAGGAGTCCTTGTTTGAAATGTCCCTTGGAAATAGTGACTTCCTTGTAACCATTGCCAATACCTGCTGATATTGAAAGTGCTTAGAGACATGTTTTTCCTTCCTTATCAGTGGTAGCTGAGCATCTTGTAGAATGTGTGGAAATTTGATATACTAAAAGAAACACCCCAATATACATGTTTATTGTGATATAATATCATAATATAATACCATATCATAATATAATTTCAAACATGTTTATTATATCATATGCCCTATAAAATACATAAATTCTAGACTCAAACATCTTGGTTGTTTAGATATTTTAATATGTACTTTATCATATTATCAAGGAAAATAGATTTTAAAAGTCATGCACTCTCCTGGTTAGTTGTGTTGACCTATGTTGATTCATAACACTGTTTAAGATAAACAGATCCACTATGTGTACTCTAAATAGCCAACACTCTTGTTTTATCGACTATTTTTGTAAAATACTTGACTTTATATTAAAACTTTAATATTTGGATTGAAGGCTTATAGAATTATATATGTTCTAATTTGAGGTTGACATAGATTATTTTCTTATTTAGGAAAAAATATGGTTTCTGAGAACACATACCTTACTCTAAATATTTTTTAATGTTCATGATTTAGATAATGTTTTCATAAAAATGTTGTGTCATTTGAAAGCATTCAGGGAATGCTGTTATTATGTTATTTACTACCATTTATATAGATTTTTCTGACATATTGCTGACCTAACAAATAAAAAAAGTCACTTTAATTAAAATTCTTTACAGTGCAAAAAAGGTCAAGTAATTAGTTTTCTTTAAGAACTCCCTATGTCAGATGCAAAGTTACATTTAGCCTGATGTTGGTTTTTTTTGGTACCCATATGCAACTAACTGTAACCCAGATATCAAAGAAAGCAAACAAAATATAATCATTAGTCTATTACTTGATAGCTAATGACATCTTTAAGAAATCAAACATTTATTTCTTAAACACCGCTATAAAGACCTTTCTTAAGCAAGGTTGAAATCCTTATGGTTTGCTTCTAAAGACAATCTGATTAGATTATAAGATATAAAAACATGATGTGTTCATTATATATTTATTCAATGTGGCCTCCACAATGTACCACAAGGACAGTTTTTTTTTTCCTAAATGTATCTTGTTTGTGTCTCTCTAGTACTTGCCACAACAAAACACTTAGATAAAAGTGTACATTTAAAAAATCAGCAGTCCAGTAGTAAATATTTTTTATGTTCAGGTGCCTTATGTTTGTCAGCAGTTCTACTCATTTACAGAGAAAAGTAACACATATGTGCCATTTTTCTTAAATGGATACCTAAATATGTTTGATTCTGGTAGGAATATAACAAAAGAGCTTAACTTAGCATTTGAAAAATATATAAAAATTCATGTCTATTCAAAATGTGACAGATATTTGCCCAATGTGTATCACCTTAGATATTTTCTTAAAAATCTTGGTAAACATGTCAATTTCCTGCATACAAATGCCAGGGTGGATCATACTTACACAATATAAATAGCAATTTCCTCTGGGCAAAAGGAAAAAAAAAGAATACTGATTTTATTAATTTTATAACTTGTATTCATCCTAGAGGAATATTAGGTTTTGATGTCTTAACAATTATCACCTCATAAACATCATAAATGCCACCATGATAATAGCATTAACTGAGACTTTCATTTGGATTTCCAAAATTCTTTCAGGCTCAAAAATTTAGAGCAGGAGTCCTTGTTTGAAATGTCCCTTGGAAATAGTGACTTCCTTGTAACCATTGCCAATACCTGCTGATATTGAAAGTGCTTAGAGACATGTTTTTCCTTCCTTATCAGTGGTAGCTGAGCATCTTGTAGAATGTGTGGAAATTTGATATACTAAAAGAAACACCCCAATATACATGTTTATTGTGATATAATATCATAATATAATACCATATCATAATATAATTTCAAACATGTTTATTATATCATATGCCCTATAAAATACATAAATTCTAGACTCAAACATCTTGGTTGTTTAGCTGCTTGATAATTATTTACCAACTAGGCTTTCCAGAAAAAATCTCTAAATTGAAAGAACATGGGGTGATGGGGTGGAAAAGTCAATTCTTACATAGGTTACACAAACAAATAAAGCTTTAAATGCCAGGTGCAGGCATGAATGGAAACAGAAATAATGATGACAGGACATGCAGACCAGGCTGCAGATATTAATTTAAGACAATTAATGCAAAGTTAGACCAGTCACAAAGCTCATAAATTAATCCTATGGTTTACTGTGTAAAGATTATAAAGCTAGGGCTTAATGGTTTTAATAAAAACGAAATTATCATGCCTTTGAGAGAGTCCCAGAAATGTATTCAACTAATAGAATTAAGCAACAGAATATTACCTATATTTTCTAGGTGAAATCATGAGTCAACAAAAACAAACCACCCAATTTGCAAGAAAGCCATATTCAGATATGTTTAGTTTCAGATTAACAACCAAATAGGTATATTTACTAATATAGAATGGTTACTCCACGAAAATGTCTCAAAAACTGCTGAATGGAGACAATATAAATGTTATAGACTTGATGCTATTGTCTACATATATTAGATTTTATTTAAATAAACCTGGTTTTCAGAAAGTAATGTCTAATTTTTCTGCCCATGTTAATTAAAAACTTGGTCTGCTAAAAAAAATTAGAAAACTATTACATTTGTAAATTATTTCAAAAATATTACATCTATAAATTGTATGCACTGAGTTAATGTAACATTACTTATTACTATCTTATTACAATGTTACCATCTATCACAGAGAAACTCAATTTTTTGAGAGTTGGGGAGAATTTCATTGTGTCTATCCCTTATCTTTGAAAATAATGAAAATAAAGTGGCATATATTATAGGTAAGAGGCAATAAAATTATTCTAAAATATGAATAAATCATGACAATATTATGCCAAAGACTTTTAGTAGGTGCAATATATTTGCATTTGAAAGAATTAACTCTTGATAATATTGTTAGGGGTATTTATTTCAATATAATTTCCCCAGCATATGATAAAGAACAGCATTTTCAA
>NW_012107475.1:1805000-1818734 GCF_000951045.1 Mandrillus leucophaeus | reverse complement strand
ATTTTATTATATATTTATAATATGTATTTTATATATATGCACTTTAACAGCTTATTTATACAGCAGTTACCTCAACTAAAATTCAAGCTCACCTTTGCTGTTTTAAAATTTTCAGTTGCTTTTTATTATCCTTCTGTTTTTAATAAATAGTATATATAAACCTATAATTTATCCTGCAAAACATTTCCTTCTATTTTATGTACCAAGAAATGTTTTTATATACAATCTCAATAGCAAATACAATCAAGACCTAAAATTCTATTCTCAGTATAAATTAAAATTTTTAGTGCATTAAAGAGAAGCAAAAAGAGTGGCATGATGGTAACTTCATGCAACCTACATGATTTCTTAGGGAGAAAAAACATCGAGTCTAGTTAGAGTTTAACATTATTGACAAAATATTTTTATAAATTAAAGGAAAATTTCTCTAGAACAAGCTTTGAAATTCTATCATGAAAGAAGAAAAACACTCCCCCACTTTTGTTGTCCCTTTTGTTGTAGAGAATTAGGGAATTCTCAATTTATACTGGATGAATACTGAAGGCTTATTTGTATTTACATGTTACTTGAGCCCCTGTGGCATCTCATGAAAGAATTCAAGTGGTCTGTAAGAATGAACACCCTTGAAAAACATAAGTATACAAAATGAAGGACTCAGATTTAGCAGAAATAGATCTATCACAAATATTTTGTCACAATGTATCCAACATTTTGCTGAGCCCCAGAGATTTAGAAATGAATAAAACTAATTTTGGAATTTGTTCACAGATGGGAGAAAATGATAGAAATCCTCCAGAAGGCAAAGAACTGGATTATGAAACAATGTGAGTACTAGAGCTGATTCTCAGCAAAATAATTAAAGAGGAATGTATATCTCAAGACCTGTGGCGGCTTTCAACAATTAGCTTTCCTTCTTCAGACTGCTTTTGTCCCCATCAACATGCTGCCTCCTGGTTGCTCAAGGTGAGATCTGCTCCCGAGCAATATATGACCAGTAGTCTAACCAACCCCAAGCATGTCTGAGTAAACTACAAAAGACAAACATATACAATAAAAGATGATTAGAGCAAAGTTTGAGGTCTTCCTTTATGCCAAAAACTTGTAGTAGGCAACACCTTCACTAAGCACCACCAAACACCACCACCATCACCACACGTGAATTATCAAACTTAAAGTGTCTGGGTTTGGAGGCTCACCCCTGTAATCCCAGCACTTTGGGAGGCCAAGGCAGGTGGATCACTTGAGGTCAGGAGTTCGAGACCAGCCTGGCCAACAGAGTGAAACCCATCTCTACTAAAAATACAAAAATTAGCCAGGAGTAGTGGCAGGCACCTGTAATCCAAGCTACTCAGGAGCCTGAGGCAGGAGAACCTCTTGAACCCGGGAGGCAGTGGTTGCAGGGAGCCAAGGTCATGTCACTGCACTCCAGCCTGGGCCTGGATGATGGAGAGAGACTCTGTCTCAGAAAATAAATAAATAATAATAAAATAAAACAACAACAACAACAACAACAACAAAACACCCTACAGTGATTCTAAAAAAGAAAAGAAATAAAGAAACTGAGGCCAAGTACAAGAAAATAGTTTCTATGGTAGAAAATAGTGCAGATGCATTGAGAAAGACAATACCTCGGGAGGAGTTTTGAACTGCAGCATAGAAAGTCTCTATTTCCCCTTATGCTTGAGTCACTCTAAAAGGAACGCACATCTACAATACATTTTTATCTTTAAGCAAGAAATCAAAACAACTAACCTTGGCCTTGTGATGGCAAAGCATTTCCTTTTCTACTCTTATTTGTTCCCCTCTTTTAAATCATAAATTGAATTCAGCTTCAGTTTAGCACAAGTATTTAAAATGCTTATAGCATATTGTATTATGCATACTTAAAGTAAAACATTAACAACAAAAACTGGTGTTATCACAATGATTGCAAACTCAGAAATAATTATGATGGGAGAAAGAGTGGTGGCATGAGGAAGTAGTAGAAATGTACTCTTTCAGAGTTAAAAATAAGAAAAATAAAAGTACCCCTTAAGCACCAAGAAGACCATAAAAAGGCACTAGAAAGAATTTGCTACCAAATATTGTGATAATTTGTTTGCTAAAAAGAAGTACCTCTGTGGCTACTAAGAAGAGATATATGGCTCTGTTCCATCCGGCTCACCAGCAGTCAGAGTTTAAAGTTATCTGCCTTGTTTCCTGAACATTGCTGTTATCCTGTCCTTTTTTTTAAGGTGCCCAGATTTCATATTGTTCAAGTACACATGCTCTACAAACAATTTGTGCTATTAATGAAATCATCACAGGATCCTGAGGCAACATACATCCTCCTCAGCTTACGAAGAAGATGGGAATAAGAGATTAAAGTAAAGACAGGCATAGGAAATCACAAGGGTATTGATTGGGGAAGTGATAAGTGTCCATGAAATCTTCACAATTTATGTTCATAGATTGCAGTAAAGACAGGCATAAGAAATTATAAAAGTATTAATTTGGGGAACTAATAAATGTCCATGAAATCTTCACAATTTATGTTCTTCAGCCATGGCTTCAGCCAGTCCCTCCGTTCGGGGTCCCTGACTTCTCCCAACAACTGCTAATATCTGTGTGAGACTTTTTTATTAAAATAAAAAAGCAGCAACTTTTTTAAAATGAAAAGGCTAGAAAGTAACAAAAAAGTATTAAAAAGATACAGAATAGTAATCAAGATCAACAATGTTGACATTCGCAAAAATAAAGATTGGCATATAACTATATATAGTCTGGCAGCAGACAATAAGAACACTGGATTGAAGATGATTATAGACTTTCAAATATTTTATGTAATTTTCCACCTTTTTTCTGTTTTGTAAGCATTTATATTTACAGATATCATATTATTGCATGAGATTTTGTTATATATAGATATATTCTGCATAGTTATGTATAGATGTCCATGACAGTTTATTGTCTATCAGAGATAATTTAACTTTCATATTATTAATTTTTCCCTTTTAATACAATTTACAATTGATTTTGGTAGTTCCCTACTGATTTCCTGAATTGAGGAAATATAGTCCATCTTCAAGTAGGCACAGCTCTACAAATTATCTGCAGAAAGTATTTATACTCAATTTTAAAAACATCATCATCATATATGCTCTTTTAATTTGTTAAGCTATAAAATTTGGGTTAAAGCATTTCCAGGCCAGGATCACTAGATATTTTGGAGAAGTAAAGAGAAATAAAATATCTTTCTCGTACAGAATCGATTTAGCTGTTCCCTTTGCAAAATTAACACAAACTCATCAGTGAAAAAATAAATGTGAATTAAAAACATATGGCACTAAGAAAATGATCAACATTTTTTATGTTACTAATCAGTTATTATTATTATTATTATTATTATTATTATTATACTTTATGTTCTGTGATAGCATTAGGAGAAACACCTAATGTAGATGGCGGGTTGATGGGTACAGCAAACCACCATGGCACATGTAGACCAACTCTTTTTAACGAACATATCCATACTGATCACTGTGACTTGACCACACATGCAAGTTCAAGGATATTGCTTTCATTTTCACAAACTGTTTATTTTTAAATGGCAACCTAATTCTAAGATGAGAATTTTCTAAGATGCTCCAAAATATCTAAATCTCACAATACACAAAATACTGCACATAGCAGCCTAGAATATTTAATCAAAATCTATAGAAAAATCACAAGAACTATCTTTTCAATTAAATTAAATAATGCTAGAAGAAGAAAACAAGATTAAACAAAAGCTCCCTTCACAACAGACCATGGTAGATTTGGCATTCGCCCAGGCTGGAGTGCAGTGGCCCGATCTCGGCTCACTGCAAGCTCCGCCTCCCGGGTTCACGCCATTCTCCTGCCTCAGCCTCCGAGTAGCTGGGACCACAGGCGCCCTCCACCACGCCCGGCTAGTTTTTTGTATTTTTAGTAGAGACGGGGTTTCACCGTGTTAGCCAGGATGGTCTCGATCTCCTGACCTCGTGATCCGCCTGCTTCGGAGAGTGAGAAGGGGGAGGCTGAACAGAAAAGAAAGGAAGAAAGATAGGAGGAGTGACAAAGGAGGAAGGAAACTCTGTATTTATCCTGACTCGTCCTTCTCTAGTTTTCATGTTGCTCTCACTATCTGCTGCTTGTACAATATCATCACCATTTATTGAGCATTTACTAAATGCCAGAAGACTCAAGTGATTTACATAGATTATCATATTTATTCCTTATACCTACGCTACAAGATTAATATTACCCCAAGTTTACCAGATAGAAAAGTAAATTTTGTAGAGGTGAAATAACCTTTCCCAAACTTTATAGAGATCATGGAAGTGGGAGGACTGAGATTCAAACTTGAGCCTATATGTTTTCAAAGGCTGCTCTCTCATCCACTGTACTAATATCAACTACTGAGGAAGACAGTCTTAAGTTGTTTTTACATGTTTCAAGCATCATAGCCATTTGACTCCATTTTCCATTCTATCTATATTACTACAAGTAGCTGAAGCTTTAGTGCTTCACAATAAACAAAGTTCAAAGATTACTCTGATTCAATAAGAAATGTTTGTGTTAAATTCAATGTACTATTTGTTTAAGAGGCAAGAAAGAAATTCAAAAAGATTTCCAGCAATAGTATTTAAAATAAATATATCCAGGCAGAGGAGTTAACCTTTAGTTATCTAGGAATTTACTCACCTTTCTACAGTCATTCCTTTTGAAAGGATTTAGGAAGCTAAAGATGTACTCTAATCAATATCTATTTTTCATAAGTAATTAGTGTTTCTGTTTAAATAAATTAGTATTTGGTTATTCTTTGGACAGATATATCAATATAAACATGAATATAAAGAATTCCCTGGACTATTATATTATTTGGGTAACATATATGAGATATAGTCAAAATGTATAAAAATTAGATCCTTGTACATGTATATCACTATATATACATGTGTTTATAAACACACTAAATATATTTGGAATAATTCAGCAATAAAGTTAAGCCACTCAGGTTTATATTATTTATATTTATGAATTTACTAAGCAGATTATTTACTTCCTGTGTATATTTCAAGGTATCAGCCATAAAAGAAATTTTATTGGGAATGTAGTCCTGTTTGGATCATAAAGTTTAACATCTACTTAATTACTTTTAAAAGCTTTATTTATAACATTAATAATTTTAAAAATACCTTTTGAGGCTGTTCGCATTTTTGCTTAATTTTTTTTCTTATATAATTTATGTGATTAAATGTTTATCATTTATACTTTTCAATACCAAAAAGTAGGTTTTTTGAATTAAAATTAAAATTATCTGGGAGGCTAAAGTTCATGTAAGCTATATTTGTTACAAAAGACTCAGAAATAACAAAGCTACGATTTTATACAGAATGTATGTTTCTTTAAAATTTCAGAAGTCTCTCCTCCATTGGTTTATACTCACAGCTAGGGACAAATGTGAATATTATGGCTCTCAAAGCAAGGCTTTTTCATGGAGGGTCCTTGTCTTTGTAATTGCCTCCTACTCCAGTTCTGTAATAGTCTGTTGAAACACAGGACCCCAGGCAAGTTTATTTTCATTGTGAGACGGAACATAGTTATATGACAGCTTCCACTGCTGTAGAATAATGTAGTTGCATGCTGCACTATTTTCTGTAGACTTTCATATGTGACTGCATAGATCTGTTATCAGAATTTTTTTAAAAACCAAAAAGTTTTAAAATAATTTTTAAATAACTGAAAAAATCACCTAAATAAAAATGTGTTGAAGGCAAATTTTAATAACTTTTAAGATAGACAGAAATGGTCACAAGGCTATAAAAAGAAATTTTATGGTTGACATCTGCATTGCACAGTAAGATTACCAAGAGTTTAAAATCCTTAGCATCATTTACATCTTCAAATTATATTTATTATGCATCTTATAACCAGTTGCAATTCTAAGATTTCTTTATAATAAGGATATAAGTATAGTCTATCTCCTAGAGGACACTGTTTAGTAAAGTAGATAAACAGAAGAAGGGATAGTCATGTAAAAGGGTTAGGCTCAATCCAGGATTTATATTATAATCAGTGGTAGTAACCTGAGACTTGATTGAATCCACATTTTTTGCAACTTTTCCAACTGGATAATTGCATTTAATAGAAATGGTACCCAAGGTTGTGAGCATGTCTAGTGCCCAAAGAAGCACAAAGAATTTAGGTTACCTTGGCATTCGTCCTTGTTTATGCTCAATGTAGAATGTTGAGCAGAAACATGCCTTATAGTACAGTACAGAGAGTTGAGAAAATCAAATGAAAAAATGATATGAAATAGTTTTAAAAAGATTAACATTTATGTTTAGTATTATTAATTTGACAAAAAAGCTACTTAAACACAAAAGTACTTTTTTTTCATTTACTAAGATCAACAACATATATTCTGTAAAATTCTCCCAAGATTATTTTTCAAGGTTAATAAGATCAATAGAGTTCATACTGGTTAGAAACAAGAATATTAAATTATGCTTTACAACTAAATATTTGCCTTTGTATTCTACATCTATAAGTGGCGTATTATTTTAAAAGGTAAAATTAGTTTTCTATTTGTTTTATAAAAATTCTCTTATAATGGTAAATAATTATTTTAGTCAGTAAACAGCAAAATGATAATTGTATAAGCAAATTCAGAAGATGAGTTAATAATGGATTCAGGACAGTGGTATTCAATAAGTTGACATATGGGATGAACCTACCATGCTCTTCCACAAAATATCCCTGGTTACCTGTCTAAGAAATAGAAGTGTAACTTTATTGATTAAGGTTTAGATTCCAAACAGGTAGCCAACTCAAACACCAACTGTGTTTCTAAAGAATTTCTGAAGATGGCGGCATTATAGCTGGACTTATAATGATTCTTGAGAGTAAGTTTGTGAAACAGGATGTTATTCCATTTGCCCAGGATGTGAGGTTGATAAAGAAAATATGTGTTATAGGGGGAAAACAGGTAATAACTAAGCAATAAAAGATAATACCAGTTTTGAGATTCGATGTAAATAGAAAAAAAATGAAGATTGCTTGGAGTCTTTAGAGAAATTAGTGACATGATAGATTTGCATTTATGAAGTTAATATGGCATTTATCTTGTGAGATGCATTGGAAACAAAAGACTTTTTGAGACAGAAAATAATTTAGAAAGTTACTAAAATATGACAAGAGAGATCATGGAAGCTTGAAATAAGATAGAAAGAATGTAAATGAATAAGAATCAAACTATAAGAAAATTGCAAAATAAATATAATACATCCCATCATGATTGCCATCAAAAAATATTTAAGGTGCCTACTACAGTAGACAGGACACTCGGAAAATACAATGAAATATATGTTTGTCGGTAAAACAGTTTCTGACCTTTATATTGATGATACACTAAAAATTACAGAGCTTCCTAGCTTCCCAGCTCTGTAATTTTTAAAATATCTCCCAAGGAAATTTTTATTTAATAGATATATATTTTATATAATAGACATATATACATATATAAATTTCTATTACATTTATATTTGTCTATTATAGAAAATGTATATCATATTTAATAGACATGTATATATGTATACATGTGTAATAGGCATACATATATCTATCATATAAAAATTTATATACAGAATAAAAAATATTTTCTTGTTTTACTTATTCACTGATTGACTTTGAAATGGCTAATAACTGATAAAGGAAAGTAACATAAGGCCTTTTGGTTATACTAATGATATTTGAAATTTTTTCATTTTTAGACTAGATGAATATACTATGGAAAGATACATTGGTAAAGCTGTTGTTTGTTTCTTAGTTTGACTTTCATTAGCAATGCAGATTCTAATTTCTTTAAATTCAATTCTTTAAATTATTATGCTAAAAATTTTAAAGCAAGACTCTCTTTTTTAAATATTTGGAAATTTAAAAATTTGTTAAAGGAGAAAATTTGGTAATGGAGAAAGTCTACATACAGGTAGATGTTTTTATGTGAACGCAAGTAAGCAGTTGTAGTGATAGCTTTCCACATAGTGTTCCCTTAGTAAGTATTTTCTTCTATATATTTGAAGTTTAATCTAGTCGCATTCTGCCAACAGATCAAACTTAAGATTTCAAAATATACACCACATGTTTGTCATATGTATTATCACACTTACCAAAATTGGCTTCATTTAAGACAGAACACTTTACGGTTGACTCTTGAACAACATGGGTCTGCACCTGCACAGATCCTCTTACATGTAGACTTTCTTCCACCTCTGTCACCCCGAGACAGCAAGACCAACCCCTCCTCTTCCTTCTTCTTTTCAGCTTACTCAATATGAAGATGACAAGGATGAGAACCTTTACAATGACCCACTATCCACTTGAATAGTAAATATATTTTCTCTTTCTTACAATTTTTAATAACATTTTCTTTTATCTAGTTTGCTTTTATATATATAATAGGTATATAAAGATAAAGATTGGCAGAATTATACTGGTAACATATAATGTACGAAACGTGTTCATCTACTGTTTATGTTATTGTTAAGTCTTCTGGTCAACAATAGGTGAATAGTAGTTACGTTTTAGAGGAGTCAAAAGTTATACATGAATTTTCAACTGTGTGGGGGTCTGCACCTCTATCTCCTGCACTGTTCAAGGGTCAACTGTATATGGATTTCTCACACAGATAGAATTTGATTAAATCAAATCCCTAAAATAAAGTAACAAATATGTATTTATTGACATGAAATTTCTTTTAGAAGTTTCTTTCCTTACTGTTTATACTTTCAATGCAATCTTCTTTATTAAATAATTTGCACACTGAAAAAGTGAACTGAATAAATTTACATCACTATTGTCATATTTTACACTCAGGTGAACTGAATAATTCAAAGAGCATATAAAATGCACATTATCTTTAGCATTATATTTACTTTGAAATTCTTCAAAGTAGAAAAATTAGAGAGTTTAAAATAAATATATTGTGCTGATTGGTAAAGACTGAACCAAACACTTTCTTTACAAAGATTGGGAAAAGTGTGTTTTAAGAGTCATCAATATTTTCTGCTCCTAGGATAAAGATTGGCAGAATTATACTGGTTACCAACTAATTTTTTGTTGTTCGAGGAACCACTCTAGAAAGACCTATTTTTCTCTTAGAGCTCTATGTATACTTATTTTGGGGAAGGTCTGAATACCATGAGGTAAATCAAGTGCGGATGTTTCAGACCAAAATGGAACGTGTTCTGTTTGGTAATGTAATTGGCACATCTTTCAGGACAACCCAGCCCCTGTATGTGATGTTAAATATATTCCTCCTAAATCTTAAAAGTCTATATTTAAGTAGCCTCATTCCTGAGACATATTTTTTTTGTAGCATATTGGGGAATGTAGATGAGACAATTGCAGGAGGTAGAGAGAGTATAATCATGAGACTCCATTCCCTCACCCTACACAATGAATGGAATTAACAGTGTTGTATTGGCAGAGTGTAACATACATCAGAGTGCTATTATCCCATACACATGTTACTTTAATCTGAACAAATCAAGAGTTTGGAAAATGTTAATTTGGACCAAGAGGATCACATTGGAGCCATAGTACCGGATTATATGCTGAAGGAGCTGTGAGGCAGGAAATTCCCCTGAAAGGAATAATCTGATGAAGAAGTTGATCTGGTGGAGAAGCGCAGTGCGGTTTATATAGGGCAAGGAGGCACCCTAACTTCTTCCCAGTGTCTGGTAGAAAATCAGGTGACAGTTTGGTCAACTCTCCAAGGCAAGTAGACATTCGAAACACTTCATTAGGGAGAAAGCCAATTCCTGCCTGGTGTCTTTGCTAGACATACAGGCACAGTGAGCAGCTTGAATTCAGGTTGGGCATCTGGCTCTTGAGATGAACCTTTGCCAGTTTCAGTTGATGTTATGCTCAGTTATTCTTTCTTATATTTTTCAAAAAGGCTTTGATACAGTCTCAATTCAGTCTGTGACCTGATCTTGATTTTGCTGTGAAGAAGTAGGAAAGTGTGCCAAGTTTTTAGAGACATGTTCAAAGAGAGAGCCTCACTCATACCATCCCCATGCCACAGCTGTGCACAAGAGAAGAGTGTTGTTCTGGGGGTCATTGTTAGTGGAGGTGGTATTGTTGTAACAAAATAAGAAAGAAATGTAAATGCTTGTTTTAACACACAGGAAGCAGAGCACTAGAAACCTCTTAAAATCAGCCTAAAGGTGACTTGAGGAGACATGACTTCTAGCAATTAGCCAATGATAATTTGAATGTAAAAAATAGGTGTGTTGTATTTTGTATTCAGTCTTGGCAGGTGGATCCAAGATGCACATATTAAGCAAGTAATGAAGTAGTTTACTGTAATATTCACAACTAGTATGGTAAATAGAAATATTGAATATTACATCTCTTCTATTAAATTTTTGTATTGTTTGTTGCATTTTTTTAAGTATTAAAGCTTTTTTTTTTTCCCCCATAAAAGAAAATAAAGGAAGACTAAAATGTGCTAAAATCAGAAAGACAAGGATAATGGCTCTCCAAGTCAACCTCACAGGGTTTACGAGAAGAGTGTTTAGATAATGTGGATGAAAAGGTACTTTAAACTTTAAAACATCATACAAATATTAGATAGTCCTATTACTCCAAATTCAAATTTCAAAATGTTTTACACAAATATGTATAGTATGATGCCTTATATTTTTCCTGTGACATTTACGATTTATCAAATCTCTCTTAACTTTAAAAATTTTAGATATTCAGCCTTTAAAAATATTTTTAAATGGAAAAATTGTGTGGGATAAAGGGGTAAAAGCATTTGCAAAAATCACTGATTTTTCTAATTATGTAAATGCCTAAGTACGTCATTGGAAAGCATCCAGCTGAAGTTAAATTATTAAAACGAATGCTCTACATGTTACAATATAGGACAACACAATGTTTCAACAAATCTAAATTGAATTATTAAGATGTTTGTTGGAAATATTTGCCTCCTTTCATTTACAATTAAAACTATGTTTTCAGTGAAAAAAATATATATTTTCTGCTCTCAGAACATGTGCTTTAATCTTTTACAATTCATCAATAATTTATCATTATAAGATACTTAATAGAACCAAAAAACACAATTAAAGAAAGATACCCTGTCTGATGGTTCACTGTCTTATCCTTCATGCCTCAGTTTTCACTTGCCTAGTTCAATGTTCTTAAAAACATGTGTTGCATAAAAGCAGATGGAAAAAGGAATATTATTTCATCAGGAGCAGGGAAAATAATCAAATATGAAAACTGATGGAATTCTCAAAAACCTGGTAGGAGCAGCTGCCCTATCAAACATATTTTTTAGTGAATTTGATCTCTTAATGAGAGAAGGTGCAGTCACATTGCAAGCATAGCAGCTTATAAAGCTTCACTGCTGCTTTTCTCATACTAGTTTTATTTTAAAATTACCATTACACAGAACCAAAACAAAAATTACAGAGACCACAGACAGATACTCGAATTCAAGTACATGCAAAGGAAATTATTAGAGTGCTACTGAAAGTGTTGTCTTGAAAAAGAGATGGGAAATATCATTGTTGAGTATATGGCACTCAATTTGATGTTTTACACGTGTTACATCAATTAATCATCAGAATAACAGTCAAGGATATAATTCCCACCTAACAGATGAGAAAATGGGCTCAGAGAAGAAACTTGCACTCAAACAGCTGATAAAACTTCAAACTGGCCGGGTATGGTGGCTCACGCCTGTAATCCCAGCACTTTGGGAGGCCAAGGTGGGTGGATCACTTGTGGTCAGAAATTCAAGACCAGCCTGGCCAACATGATGAAACCCCATATCTACTAAAAAACTACAAAAATTAGCCAGGCCTGGTGGCGCACGCCTATAATCCCAGCTATTCAGGAGGCTCAGGCAGGAGATCACTTGAATTCAGGAGGCAGAGGTTGCAGTGAGTTGAGATTGGGCCACTACATTCCAGCTAGGGCAACAGGGTGAGACTCCGTCTCAGAAAACAAACAAAGAAAAACTCAAACTATACGATGCCATGTCCATTATGACAGAACTGTCATCTGTCATCCTGGAGAATAAGCCACTAAGAGTCAAATAAAAATCAGGAAAAAACTCCCCTGATTTTTTTTTTTTTGTTTTTAGAGAATGATAGCAGATCTAAATTATTTTATGTTATGACTATTTCTGAGAGCTAACTTAGAAGGGGCATGAGAGAATACAGTAGATTTCCCCCTTTTCACAGACATGCACTGAGCCAAAATTAAAATAAGGACAGGCATAAAGCTATGCCATTGTTTTCTGCAGTTCTGCCAGGTTAGTGGGGGATAATAACCACTAATTCAAGGTAATGTTTCTTGACCACTATCTATACTACAACTAATTAAAATCATTAGATTGACTGTCCCTTTATAAGGATGACCCCCAAATATTTTTTCTGACTCAGATAAATCTAATGTTCTCTGATTTTTAATACCTGCCTGCCCACTGGACATCTCCACTTGGTGCCCCAGGCATGCTGGAAACTACATGACCCCAAAATTGAACTCTAATCTTTGTCCAAAATATTTTTATCTTGAATTCCTTATATTATAAAATATTTCTATAATCCCCTCCAAAATTCCAAACAGCCAAGTCCAATTACTCCCTCTTACATGCCTAATGATTTCCCTTCTAGTCCTCAAGTTCAGCAGAGTTTTCCACCAATGTATCCTCTTTTTTGTATATTTTTATTGATATATAATAGTTGCCCATATTCCAGGAATGCATGTAATATTTTGATACATATATACAATGTGTAATGACCATATCAAAGTAATTGGGACATCCATCACTTTATAATTCTTCTAGCTATTTTGAAATCTACAATAAATTATTGTTAATTATAACTTCCCTACTGTACAATCAGATACTGGAACTTATTCCTTCTATCTAATTGTATTTTTATATCCCTTAACCAACTTCTCTTCATCCCCACTTCTCTATTTCTCTCTCAGCCTTTGCTAATCACTACTATATTATCTGCCTCCATGAGATCTACTTTTTTAGCTCCCAATTCTGTAAATTTCCTCATGATTTTTCTTGGACTGGAATCCTTTTAAACCCATTACAAACTCTATACATGCTCTAAGACCAGCTGAGGTGTGGCCTTTCTTAAATGAACTTCCTTGACCTTCATCTTTGGACAAGTTATCTCAAACACCTAACACGTAGCTTTCTAAGAAACTTTTGTATATTCTTTAACAAAAGAATACATTAATATATTGAAACTTCATATGAAAAATCTGTTGCCAGGGTCCGTGTTTGCTATATTTTCTCTCATTACTGAGGCCAGTGCCTGGTGCATAGCTGCGATCCTCAATGAATACCAATAAAGGCATGTATAACCAAGCCTACATTTATCTTTCATTCCCTCAAGCATAGACATTAGCCTTTTACATTTATTTTCCCAAGTCTATGTTCAAAACATTAACTGTGGTAGGAATTTTGCAATATCTCTACCATTTTTATAAAAAGAATGAAATAATACATCGTTAAGACCTTAAGACAGTGCTTTCTAGTGCAGTTTAGCATAACTGCATCAACTAGCTAGCAAAATAACCAGCTAAAATCATAAGGACAGGATCAAGTTCACACATAACAATATTAACCTTAAATGTAAATGGACTAAATGCTCCAATTAAAAGACACAGACTGGCAAATTGGATAAAGAGTCA